>NC_050463.1:19841614-20036614 GCF_903995425.1 Onychomys torridus
GCTTAAGTGCTTGGGGCAGCTTCCTGGGCCAACCACAGAGCTGAACGTCACTGGTTGCCATATACATTCCACTTGTCACTTTCCATCACAGATTCATTATTATTACACAGAACAACAGCATTACTTTTTTTTTTTTTTTAATTTTTGGTCAGCTCATACAGCATTCACTTACTAGATCTCACCTTTCCAATTACTTCAAATGCCAAACAGTGGATGGTCCGTGTTGAGTTCTTGGCAACTTCGGATGTAGTTGTGCATCAGCTTCTGTGATTGCAGTCAGCTGGTCACATCAGCTCCGTGGCAAGCATGTTCCTTGGCTTTAAGGTTCGCATTCCTTTGCAGAATTTCTACAGCTGTCTATCACTCTCGGTCTGTTCATCAGCAGTTTCTGTGCTGCATTGGCTGCTGGCATTGAGATCTTTCTTTACTGATTTACCACTCATTTTGAATTCTGTAAGAAAACCACTCAAATGTGCTTTTTGTCTAACATTTCCCGTAGTATAAAGTAAATGTGAAACAAATATAAATTAATAGGTTATTAATTTTACAAAGCAAGAAATGTACATTAAAATGTTATATAACCACAGTTATTAGGAATGTATTCCTACATTACCCAGCAAATTTTAACTGTAAACTCCACTATCACTTTTACACTTACCTAATAATATCTTCTCAGATATTAATAATAGGCACTCAAAAAGTTAAGTTGGCCAAAAAAAGTTCATTTGGCACCCATAGTTTCTCTAGCTGGTCTTGGGCTAGTTTTAGGGCACTTTGAGTATCAGAATTGTTTTTAATGTCTTAATTTTCCAATAGAGAGCAATTAGGTTTTGGAATATTTGAAATCTCATTTTTTTTTTTTTATATGTAGGAACAAATAGTTCTTTCTAAACCTTCTCCCAGGCACATGCTAGGGTTAAAAAGAAGAGGGTGAACTCTTAGTTTCTTTAATGGATCAATCAATCAATCACGGAACCACTCTCAAAGATTGATGGTATGAGCCAAGTATGTACTTTGAGAACTTGAACTTGTGGCAGGAACACAATCGAAAGGAGAGGCAGCCTGTTCTGTTACTTCCACACCTGTCCACTGCCTGCAAGAAAGGGAGACACCCTGAGCCCAGGTGCTGTGTTCAGAATCCCCACCAAAGAGTCTGGGGGCGCCCTTCTAGTACCTGTAGAGACAGAGCAGAGGGTCCTGAAAGGTTTTGATTCGGTCTGCAGAATCTGCACCCTCAGCTCCCCTGCAGAGCTCACCCCAGCCTCCAATATAGATCTGGAAATGCTCTTCCAGCTGTTGTGGGTGGAGACTCCGGACAAAGGTGCAGTTCCTTGCTCCAGTTTGGAGAGAAGCTCCCAGAAGGACTGACAGGGGAAATGGTTCATGTTAGATCTCTATATATTTATAGCACTTCATTTTTATTTTTGATGAGAACTGAAATTAGTTCTTTTCCTAAAGTCTCTAGTCTGGGGTTTCCAGGATCTTTGTGTGGCCGTCACTGCAAAGCCTTCCTCCTAAGCTGGGAAAGTTATTACTTAAGGAGACTGGTTTCAGTATGCCAGGGAAAATCTCCTGCCTAGCTGTCTGAAACACTTGGTTAGAATCTCAATAATTTTGTTTCAAATTGCATTTATTATTGGCAAAAAAAGACGAACTATTTAAATGAAATTTCAGATGAAATATGAAGATTATATTTCATATGTATTTTGATAAGAGCAAGGAATTGAGGATTAACATTTTAAAAGCCATGCATCTCTTCATTGTTGAAGAAATATTTGTAATTCCAAATAATGAAAGTGTACTGTTCTGAGAGCTTTTTGGACGTAGCTACCACACCATTTAGTCTTATTTTTGGGAAATTTGTTCACTTCATTGCCCAGCACTGAAAGTAATAGTATGCATGTAAGCAGCCATCACCATTACCTCTGTGGTCCTTTGTTCTTGCTAAAGATGTGGCTGGGTGCTGCTGAAGAGATATGCAGCTCCATTTTAACTAGAATTAACAGCCTGGGCCATGTGAGGCTGGGTACAGACTGGTTAAGTGAGCATCAGAATCGAGGGACCACAGAGTCACACATCTAAAGCCCAAGCTTGGGCCTATGTTGGTCTGGTCCTAAGTGGTCACATTACAGTTCTCTAATGTTCTAATGTGGCTTATTAGTGTCAGTGTTTCTTCATAAGACTTTGGTATATCAATTTCAGTTAATTTGCAAAGAGCTGCCCAGTAGACACAATTAATCTGAACATTTTACTTTCAGACACATAATATTTTTTGTTTTGTTTTGTGTAGATGTAACCATCTTGTTAAATAAAAAACACAGAGCCAATTGCAGAGTTAAAAGCCAAGAGGTCAGAGCAATAGCTGAGAACTGAAAACCTCACCCTTTCACTGCTGCTCTGTCTTTTCTCTCCGCCAGAGAGCTACTTCTGTGTGTTTTTTCTTTTTTATAGACTTTCTGTTCTGCTTTCTCATTGGTTGTAAACCCAACCACATGACCTCCTCATCACTGCCTGTCTGTACAGACCTCCAGGTCTGCTATGGTTGGTATTGAGATTAAAGGCGTGTGTCTCCATGCTGGCTGTATCCTTGAACACACCGGGATCCTGCCTAGCTCTGCCTCCCAAGTGCTGGGATTAAAGGCGTGCACCACCGCCGCCCAGCTTCTGCTATGGCTTGCTCTGACCCCAAGGCAACTTTATTAATATACAAATAAAATCACATTTCAGTACAAATAAAATATCACCACAGTTTTGCTCATCAGACCTGACAATGTATACTTTTTAGCTTATCAAGTATCTGCTGTTCTTAGTACTCTCTCATTAACCCAAAGGAAGGATTTTTTTTTTTCAATTTAACTCCAAAAGTCCTGTCCATTTATATTTGATATATTTGAATGGAGGAACACATGATGAGCTAAGTTGAGGGTAGAGTAAATGCAGCTGTTAAGTTCTAGCTAGAAATATGAGTGGGCAAGAAAAAGAGCCGGTTCAGGTGGCAGGAGAGCCTTTGATGAATTAAACACAGGTTTAGGGGGGTCTAGGAAGAACAAGCAGAGAATCTGGTAGCTTGGACCATCACTGAACTCTCTGAGAATGTGAAGATGCCATTCAGAAATGTCTAGATTATCAAACTTATTGGATACTGTATTTCTTTCTTTTATGCATGCATACATACCCACACAGGATTATTTTTCTGAAGGCAAGATTGGAACAGCATACAAGAGAAAGCAAAAATCTTTGGTATAATAGCAGTAGAATGAACAGAACATGAATTGTGGCTCTGGGCCTGGAGAACAAGGGTGTGAGGGCAGAGAAACTTACTCGTTCCCCTCCCTTTACAGCTCATTTGCATGGAAAGTGAAGGGTGGGCCTCTGAGCACATGAAGTATGCCTGCTATCGATCGGCAAGAGAACACTGGAGAGAACAGGGAATATGTTGTTCCCCGAGGCTTTACGTCCTCACGATTCTATGAGACTATAGTAGCTGCCAACCTCCTGTGTGGTGGGCACTGTGCTTTACATTCCTGTCTCACTGAAGCTGCGCTAGCCTAGCAGGGAAGGGAAAACTTAGGAAGTGCATTGGCTTACCCTGAGACCCACACAGGAAGTGATAGTACTTGAGTCTACACTGAGCCGAGCCAGATTCCAGAACACATTCTTAACTCCTGGCTTATGTGCTCTCAATGTCCTTTCAGGGTAGTAGACACGAGAGTGGCCAGGGTTGCCGTGGGAAGGATAAATGCCATGCATCCCTGTGCTGACAGAGCTGTAGTAACTGCAGAGGAATAAAAGCAAATACTTCTACCACAGGTGGTACAGCAAGGTTTGGCAAAAGAGCTTGTACCCAGTTAAATCGGATGGAGAGAAGATTCCCCAGGCGTTCCAGGTTCAAAGCACATTCTGAAACATTACAGATGGAGTCGTAGTTGAGCTGACAAACCTAAATGCAGAGCAGGCTTTGTTTCAGCACTGTAACTGGGAGCCAGCTGCTCCTCCCCTAGCCTTCAGAGATACCCTGCAAGGTAGGATTGTCTCAGTCACTAGTGGGTACCATTTCCCAAGAGCGTATAGCCAAGCTGGATGGAAAGCGGACCACAATTGCCTGGTATTCATGAGCAGGTTTAGTGAGGGAGGGGCAGTATCTGAGACACAAAATATAGTGTTCAAAGCAGAATGAAAACCCACCTCTGTGATTTTCTTTCTTAATAGCCCCCCTCAGTTCTAAATTTTCTCAACATGTTTTGTTCCTTGTCCCCAACAACTGTCAAAACAAACCTGCAAGTGTATATTTGGTGTGTGTGTGTGTGTGTGTGTGTGTGTGTGTGTGTGTGTGTACACATAGGTACATATGTGTGACTCTAGCTGCAATCCAACTTGCTGCTTATTCACTGTCTGCTAGAAGTGTGTGAAATTACATTGGTTATTGCTTTATGATGAATGTTATTTAATTAAATTTTACTTTACAAATAAATTGCCATCTTTATCAATGGTATTGCCTTAGAAATTTTTAAATTACATGTATTTATTCTATGCGTGGTATGTGGGGGGCGGGGCATTGGGTACATGCATGCCTCAGCACATGTGTGGAAGTCAGAGGACAAGTTGTGGGAGTTGGTTCTCTCCTTCCACCATGCAAATCTCAGGAATCAAGTCTTGGAACTTGCTATGTAGACCGGCTGTCTCTACATGATGATCCACCTGTCTCTTCCTTCCAAATTGTTGGGATTAAAAGCATGCACTAGCATGCCCAGTAAACACTTGTTACTCTCTGAGAACAGTTTTAGTTTTGCTTGTTAACCTGGTTTTATGGGTTTAGTTAGTACCTAAAGTGGGGTATGGAAAGCAGAACATTCTGGAACTTTTCCCACTTTCCATTCTTTGCCCTGTATAGATGCCAGATTCCTTTGGGAAATCACCATTTGAAAAGGTCAGGAGCAGAAGGCAGGCCATTCTTTAGTGTAAGGTTGCTGCTAATTGAAAACTAAATATCTACAACCATGTTGGAGTTATTTGTATTTGAAAGGAAACATTTATATACAAGAGCCCTTTGGTAACATAAAACACTATACCACATAGTGTGAGTTGGGGCTGGTAGGGGACAGACTGGAAAGCTTTCAGAAATCGGCTGTGCAGAGTGAAATCATTTGCTAATTAGATTGCAAAGCATTTTCAGCATATTTTCTTTTCTTTGTTGAATGAAGTTTTCTGCCCCCATGGGCCAAAACAAACATTTTACAGTATTTGCCAATTACAGATTAAACATTTAATCGTTTTAAAGGAAAAGTAACGGTCCTCAGCTCCAAAAAAAAAAAAAAAAGGAAAAATAAGTGAGAAAATGGGTGAGTTGTCAGAGCCTAGTTAAGTCCAGAAGGAATTCCCTGGCTGCCTGCTATAGCCTTGGCTGTCTTCTGCTCTGTACCACCTGATGGCATCTTTCCAGTCTGTATCAGGCACTGAGGGGCCACTGTGTCTTTCTGTGTCCCAGTACACACATGATGAAATTTTAAGTCATTTTGTTTATACTGAAATGGCATCGTGGTGGGGGTGGGTGGGTGTACACATGTAGGCAATGACATATGTGTCTGTAAGTTAGAGGACAGTTTGTTAGACTTGGTTCTATCTTTACATCAGTTCCAGGTATCAAACTCAGGTCACCAGGCATGTGTAACAAGTGCCTTAAGTGAGCTATCTCTCTGGCCGCAGAAATGCTATCTATTTTTATTCTCATATTAAGGTACACTTTAGTGGTACTTCTGAAATATTAGAAACATTTCTTCCTATGACTCTGACCCCTGCATCCTACACCTTTATGGCCATGGCCCCAATAGACCATATGCAAATCCTTATAATATTTTTTGCTTTGGAGGAAAATTAAGAGACCATCTCTTTGCCAAGTAGAACCTACTGTCTTCTGATCTTTTTGCCTTGGCATCTAAGACAACTCTGAAATTGGGTTACTTTTGTAAGTGGGTGAAATATTATAAAGTCAAGAGAATTCTGACAAGTACTTACTAAGCTGAGACTCTACCATATTGGACTTCTCTTCCAGTCTGCATTGTGTTTTTGAAAGCTTCCAGCTTCACAGTCTCACTCACTGAAGTGGTTGTGGCTTCTCAGGGGCTGAGTGTTTACGAGGTTAAGAAGCCCTTAGATGCCCTGCCTTTCCAGTGCTCTGTTAGCATCACAAAATACCACTTGTCCATGGCTGTCCTTTGCTTTTATTCCCGTTCTTTGGATGTGAGTCAGCCCAGTGGTGAGGATTTGGAGCCTTGGGATTTCTGTCTTGCCCTCTTAACAGGAACTTCATCTAAGTTGCCTGCCATTTGTGATGCTCCTCGCTGTGGCCCAACCCATCAGGTCCTCATCAGCACCTAAGCCATCCAGACACACCCACCTGTCCCTTGAGCACCTCTACTCATATACTGCTGTTCTTGGCCAGGACAGCCTTTGTTTTTCTTGGCCAACTAGAACCATACTTCCTGACCTGGCCTTTCTCTTCTTATTGCTTGTAACATCAAGATCACTTGTTTATCATTTTCCCTGTACTGCCTTAGCTTTGCTCATCATTTCAAATGTGCATCTCATCTTTCCAGCCAGCTTACAGACTGCTCAGAGATAGTCTTGCTGTTCATGGCGTTTACCACAGTACTTTCTGCTCTTCACAGTATCCAGTTCATGTTTGTTCAGCATTGAGGAATGTTCATCATTGAGGAATAAGCCATTTTTCTGCTATCACCTGTTTAGTATCTTTTACCCCCTATGATAGGATTATATATGCCAGTGTTATTTTTAACAAAAGTAATGTAGCCAGGTGGTAGTGGTGCACACCTTTAATCTCAGCACTTGGGAGGCAGAGCCAGGCCGATCGATCTCTGTGAGTTCAAGGCCAGCCTGGGCTACCAAGTGAGTTCCTGGAAAGGTGCAAAGCTACACACAGGGAAACCCTGTCTTGAAAAACTTAAAAAAAAAAAAAAAGGCAATGTAATCTATGAAACTAACACAGATACAAACATCATTTGAATAAGGAAAGATAAGAACAATCATTTCAAATGAGATACTGATCCTATAAATAATAAACATATACAAAGATACAGATGTTGGAACAAGCACTAATGCTCCTGTTTTTCTTGCTCCCTAGGTGTGGTCGCTCACCTGTCTACCGCTCCCGTGAGATGGCTGCTCGTGCACTGGTCCCCTTCATCACCATAGACCAAATGCCAAGCACCCTCTGTGCTCTGCTAGACTCGCTCCCCAACAGCACTGACCAGTGCTTCCGACAAAACCCTATTCATGGGACACTCCTACAAGTAAGTAGAGTGACTCTGTGTGACTCCATAGAACACCACAAAATGAGCTTTGAGTTCTCATGTATTCTTAGCAGGTGAAGACTTGATACGTAGGCTTTTAAGTTTATCTGTAGAACTTACTTATTTCTACTTCTTAATTACCAGCTGTCTCCCAAATATGACTTCATACATCTCGAGTATGAATCAGTATACACTGATTTGGCAGGTTATCCTGTGCGTTAAATTCTGCAACATGCTTTTCCATCAGGTATGCCTACAGAACATTCTGGGCCGTTCCTTGTCCAGGCTTTGATGGTTTAAATGAGAATATCCCCGAGGCTTGGGTATTAGAATGCCGGTCCTCAGCTGGTGGCACTGTTTGGGAAGGTTATGGGATTGTAGCCTTGTTGGAGGAAGCGTGTCATGGACGGCAGGCTTTGAGAGTGTAGAGACTTGCCCCATTTCTAGTTCGCATTCTCTGCGCCCTGCTTATGGTTCAAGATGTCAATCCTCAGCTCCCTGCTCCTGCCTCCATGCCTTCACTCTGCCACCAAGGTCTCTTAACTCTGGAACTGTTAGCCCAAATAGATCTTCTGTAAGTGGCCTTGGTCATGCTATTTTTTCAAAGCAGTGGAAAACTAGGCCATCTTGCTGGCTCTTGTTTTAAGTAAATATAGAAGTTTGTTGTTCTTTTTACTTAAGTGCAACAAATGGATGAGAACTCATTGAAATTTTCCTTTTAAAACCCTAACCTGGGCACAGGTAGTGTAGGTAAAATCTATTCACATGGCTGTTGTGGATGCTCACCTGGGCATGGATGGGGATGGATTTAAATTCAGGTCATGTTGCTAGATTATAAGCAGAGTGAGAGTCAGTCTTGAGCTCCCAGGGCATATTGTAAGCCTGCAGTCTATCCTGCTGATGTGGGAGGCAGTGTGTGAAGTGTGGGATTCCAGAGATGGATTGCCTGCTTCTGCATCAGAAAACCACCGTCACTACCTGTCCCTCCGCATCTTCAGTTCTGAAGTCAAAGACTAGATCAGTCAGTGTGTCTAAAGTGCTCGTGTACCTGGTCCATAATTAGATATACAGATAGTTATTACCACAGTCGTAATGAGCTTGCCCTACCGTGAAAACTAATTCCCCGTAGGTGAAATGAAAGGTGGATCTGTGTCTCTGTCTTTGTTCCTTGGTTGTTTATATATTTGGCAAAGATTTTACTGAATGCCTACTATGTGCTGTTATATCATCGAACAGTGACTTAAGTCCTTCCTGGCCTGGACAGCATAAAGAGCAGAAAATAGGCAGTCCCAATGTAGTGTGCTAAGTGTTGCGTGACATGTGGCAGGGCCATGGGACTTGAACTGGAGAAATCAGGGCAAGCACCTCAGAGCAGGTGGCAGTTAGACAGAGGATGAAATCAGTCAGACAGCCATGGTGAATAAGTCCCTTGTGCAGAGAGAACATCATAGAGTAACGTAGACAAGAAGCCAGCACTCCTGGGACTGCAGCTCTGGACCAGACAGGAACTCCACTTCAGTGGTTCTCAGGACAAAACACACTGGACGTTAAAGAGGGCCCAAGCTGGTATTGGCTATCAGTGTTTAATTTGACAAAATCTGAGGTTATATCAAGATGTAGGAACCCAAAGCACATACTCCATACTCCCTTATTGCCAGGGAAGACATCCTTGCATCCCATGTAGACCCTGGCAAACTCACCAGCACATAATAAAGAAAAGTAGAGAATATTACACACACACACACACACACACACACACACACGGTCTCAAAATGCACGTCAGATCATCTATTCCACGTGGTATATATTATAGGTTTTTGTGGTTTCTTTGTTGGGAAGGGAGAGGCGTTTGAGGGCAGGAGTGCATGCCACAGCACCCAGGTGGCAGTCGGGACAGCCTTGGATATCAGGATGCCAGTCCTCACCTTCTTCCTTGTTTGAGAAGGATCTCTTGTTTTTCTGCTTTGTATACCGGGGTAGTGGTCCACAGGCTTGCAGGGTTATTCCTTTGTCACCATGGGCTCTACCTCTGGATTTTACCCTGGGACTGGGTGTTCAAAGCAGGTCCTCATGTTTGTATGGCAGCACTTTTACTAATGGAACCATTTCTCCAGTCTCTTCTAACAAAATCTTACACCTTCTGGGTCCTCACTTCGTTCCTGTGTTAAAGAGAGGCACAGGTTATCTTAGCCTTGGAGACAGGCCATAGAGGACCAGAGATCATCGTTGGCTTAGTCAAACAAGTTGGATCTCTTGGCCCCCAACTCTGCTTCTGTTCAAAGGAGACGGACTAGCGACAAGAAGAGTAGCAAAACAATCTTGAGAGTGTGTGCATTCAGATAGAATGCCCGAAGCATCAGAAGTTGCAATCTTGAGAGTGTGTGCATTCAGATAGAATGCCCGAAGCATCAGAAGTTGCAATCTTGAGAGTGTGTGCATTCAGATAGAATGCCCGAAGCATCAGAAGTTGCAATCTTGAGAGTGTGTGCATTCAGATAGAATGCCCGAAGCATCAGAAGTTGCAGCCATGAGCTGCCCAGTTCTTTCAGAAGAAGTGTGGGTGGAGCCGCTTCTCCTTTCTTCTCTAGGTACGGGTGGGCCCTTTAACTAGAAGCCTCCTCCTCCATGGCCGTCCCTGCCTGTTGCACCAGTCTGCCCAGCAACCAGACATGATCTCCCACTCTGCATGTGGGCTACCGTTCGTATTCCCAAGTTTACTTTGTTGACTAGCATGTGGAACTCTGTGGAAAGACAAAAGGCCCCCAATTCTGGGTTTGTACTGCTGTTGCTCTTCTTCCTAAGTGCTGATGAAAGACTTATTGGGGGTGGACGGGAGTAAGGAGTCATAGTTGGGTGCTGGACATTTACTGTGCTGGCCTAACAGAGTGCTGTGTTTGTCAGGGTGCTCACTCCAGTTGGAAAGAAGTCAGAGGTGTGTGCAGTATTCTGGTCTGTCTGGACTGTTAGTGTCTCTACAGGGAGAACATCTAAGGGGTTAAGTCGGAGAGGAAGCTTCAGCTTGTAGGTTCTTCTACACAGAAAGCTGTCTTTGAAACCAGCAAATACTTGCACTTGGAAAAGAGATGTTAGGGACTAAGAGGAGTGATACTCTCCAGGGGACTTTCAGAGCCAGCTAAGTAAATATAAAACTGTTGGTTTTTTCAAGAGCAGGAAATCATTTTGTAATCAGAAAACAAATTCTTTACAGAACGTTTTCTTGAATTATACATTTTGACTTCTTTGAAGATGTTTACATAGTCCTATCAAACCCCAGAGTATATTTCTTCAGTATACCTTAAAAACTAAAATGTGCTGATGCCTGAGTTTTTGAGACTGGGAAAGACTCAGATTATAGGGCATGCAGACTAAGAACATGTGGGTTCATTTCCTAGTCATTTCAAAACCAGAGGTCCATAATGGCGGTGCTGAAGTGGAAGGAAATGGCGCACACTAGGGAAGGTGAGAGTGGAGAGGAGAGCAGGTTCTAAAGAGCCCAGGGTAAGTGACATTAAATCTCATAAAGGCAGGCCTGATAAGAGCCATGGACATTACCTCATTTGGAGCAGCACTGGCAGGGCCCCCCCGTCTTGTAAGTCGAATTAACTGTCTGTTTTTATTGCCAGAGTTCTTCATGCTGGGAACTCAGTGTTATTACTAGGTCACTTATCACCCCTAAGAAGTTGCAGTGCCATTCGGAAAGCTCTCTCCTTAAGACTGAGTTTGGCCAGCACCCCAGGAAAGGGTTGTTCTGGTTTGTGTGTACTGCACTAACACTTTGGTGTTCCGTAGAGAAGTCTACAGCCTCTGAGGGAGAGTTTGAGTTCAGGTTTGTCCGCCCGCCGTGTCTTTTGGTCGGGTTTCTCGTGGTGAAGTAGAGATGATGCGCCTTATTCTTGCTCTTGTAGAGCTCCTTTGTAAGGAGACAGGCTACGGATGGAGCTTGTTGGAGGGTGAGAAGGCCATTTGTGTAATTACCTGAATGTCCAAGACAAGGCTTTTCTTCCACCTACATCCCTTAGTGTCAGAGCACAAGCTACATTTCCTGCTCATTGAAACCCGCACATTTCTTTCTGATTTACCAACAGAACATGTCAGACACCCAACTGTTTTATCTTTCTCTCCAATTTGGAGACTTGATCTCTCCACTTGGAGAACTCTGAGATAGAAAGGGTCCTCTTTTCCTGTCTGTGGAGCTCAGTGGTCGTACTGTCTACTTGTGTGATGCAACATACTAACCAGCGATGGGCTTCAGATGGCCTAGGTGGACAGCTTAGTTCACCATGAAAGGAACATTTGACCATTTGTGATTTTATTCACGCTCTTCGCAAGCCCACAGAGTATCCAGACAGGTATTCCTTCGTTTCCTCCCTCCCCAGTCACTCCCTCCCACCCAGTTGACATAACCCAGAATGAGTGACTTGTACACCGGTAGTCAGCAGGAGAGATGCGCCTCACTCTAAAGCCCACGTTCCTTATGATGGGCTTCCTGCCTGATCCTTGGTGAGAGTGACAGCTTCTCGTGACTAGGATGCTAAACCAAGAGCCCATCTCTCTTCTGGTTTCATCAGTTGGTGGTCTCCTTCAATTCCCGGGTGTTGTGATTCCTCAACACTGGCAGCAAAGTGAGACCACCTGTGTTTCAGAGCGTGTCGGGAAAGTACTAAAACGCAGAGAAGATACAATGGAAGGGATGCACTGTCTTTCCTCCCTCCTCTTTCCTTTTGCTCTTTGGTTTTCTACCTAAAACTGGAGCAGCAGGATTCTCCCAGACTGTGGCTGAGTCACAGCAGCCACACCCTCTGTCATCCCTAACCCTTGGACTTGAGCAGCCGTAGGAGTGATGGATCTAAGAAAGGCTGGGGCCACGAGGAAGTGGTGAAGACCGAGTTCAGGAAAGCAAACCCAGCGTGCCTACCCTGTTTGAGGTGCTGTTGAGGAGGAGTTTGCCCCTGGGGCACTTCCCTCCCAATGTGGGCAGGGACAGAGGAGTGAGTGAAGCCGAGGTGGAAGACAGACAGACAGACAGACCAACAGATGGGGCTGTGGACATAAAGGAAGACATAAATGAGGCCCTTTCTGCTTGAGTCAGGAGCTCCACACAGATGGGAGCAGCAGAGCAGGACTGTGGCAAAGACAGCTGAGGACTGAAGCAGAGGGTGATCTTGGAATGACTTCCTTCAAAGACAAGCGGGAACTCGAGAGACGGACAGGGGACCAGTTTAGCTAACTGTGTACATTAGCAGCTGCTGTGGAGGAGGAGGGATCGATCGCACACGCATCCTTCAGTGCTTTCCCAGACCCAAGCAATAGAAGAAGTAGGAGATCAGAGCAGAGACAGCCTTTCACTAATAATGTTGCATCGGTATTTAGAATTAAATATAATTTAAGAGTTATTTCCATCTTTTAAAAGTATACCCGTAATAGACAGTCTGGACTTTAAGACTAATTTTAATAGCTTTTCCATGTTTCTCAGCAGTACAAAGTTGTGAAACCTAAAATGTTCAAGTTGTCCAGAAATGGGATAGTACTTGATGGATCCCATTTGGTGACCTGTGTCCATTGTTTATTTTATGCTCAGAAAATACAATTTCAGATGGAAAAACAAAAGCATGAAAAGCTGCTGATGTTGTAAGTTGGAAATGGATTACTTGTCAGTAAGCTTTGTTTCCAGACTGAGTCCGACTGAAAACACATTTGTGACTGGTGGTCAGTTTGTTCTTCTCTCTGAGCGCCTGTGAAGGGAGCTCAGTTTAGGTGGCAGAGACCTTCCCGTCCAACAGGGCTCTGCAGAGCTCTTCCCGCGAGCCGCGGGTGTCACGGTCTCTGCTGAACCTGTAGTTGGCAGAGAGCGGGAGTGTAGCAGAGGGCTGGAGACTCCCCGAGGTCACCTGTAGCAGGAGTGGCAGCATCTGTTTTAACCTGGGGGCAAAAGAACAGTTACTGTCTGTTGCTTTGATGTGAAAAGCACCGAATGGCACTGGGCTCTTTTTTAAAAGTTAAAGAAAGCCCTGGACCAAACTTACCTTTGGCAATACATTACTTTCTGGATATAAACCCAGAAAAGTCATTCTTAATTAAAATGCTACTTTCGGAGATAAATTAATCCTTTCCTTATAAACATGTGAAAGGTTTTATTTGGTGTGTGTTACTTACAGAGCCTTCTCCACCTGTTGGGAGCTATCTCCCAGCAATGCCCTCCTGTGGCTTTGTGATGCTCTGAAGGAAGGCCGAATGTACATCAAGGGTATGTTGAATTTACAGGGCGTTACTTCAGGTTTCCCCAGGTGTTTGTTACTGTTTGGGATTAGAATAGAGAGAGTGTACTTATGTGTTCCCTGTTTGCTTTGTGTGATGTGTCTATTGGATGGATGGTTTACCACTTACTGAGTACCTACAGAGCTCCTTCTCGAAGGTGTATATAATTCCTGTCCTGCTGATGAGAAAAAATGAGGGTAAAACACTGAGATATTTCCAAAATTATACAAGTATAAATGGTACAAGTAGATCAGGAGTTCAGTTCTAGGCTCCCATGAAGCTTTTGAGCTGTGCTTTTTCTAGCTTATGCTATTAGGCTGTGATATACTACATGCATTACGCTGTTATACTGTTTTATATATGTGTAAATGTTATATCTGTTATCATTGTCATATTATACTGTATTATAGTGCACTGCGTCTGTGGATGAGGAAAAGGGTATTTTCAGAGAAGAATGAGTCACTGTGGGGCCTTCAGGGTCCCGCCATGGGCAATTGACACTGGCTGTTGGGTTGTTCAAGTTCTGTTGATCACCAACCAGCTTTGTCTCAAGTAGGTACGTGAATACACCAGAGGAAAGAAGGGTCCTTGTTCAGGACATGAGCTTTCAGGGATGATGACGGGGCCAAGTTGGCAGCGTGCTTTCCTAGCATGCCCAGGGCAGTTGGATTCAATCCCCAGCACTGAATAAATCTATAATCCCAGCACACAGAAGCTAGAGACAGGAGGATCAGAAGTTCAGGGTCATCTTAGCTACATAGTGAGTTCAAAGCCAGCATGGGCTTCATAAGGCCCTGTCTCAAAATCCAACAAACACAAAAAGATCAGCTTTCATGGAGCTAATAGTCTTACAGCATGGAACTTGGGGGAAAGACAATAATAAATAATAACATAATACTCACTATAATTTATAGTCAGTATTGTAGGTAAATTATGTAGTTTCTTGGAGGCTTTTAATTGTTGTGGCCAAAAAAGATAGACCAGAGGGGTCTGAGTGAGCTGGAGTGGAAGGCATATGGCAGCTTTAAATAACGGGTCAGAACAGTTGTTGTTGAAATGATGATGTCTGAGACTGGAGGGGACTAGAAAGTAAACACTGTTTCTCCTCATATTGCACTGGTCACATAGATTTCTAAGTAGGTTTGCCAGATGTCTGCCTGAGACTGTCTTTTCCACAGAGAAGGGCCAGCAGAGTGGACGTGATGGATGAACAAGGGTAGGAAGGATGCCACAGATGTGAATCCCCATGCTCTGGATTCATGGAGCCTCTCTGAAGCCCTGTTCTTCTAGGAGCACAGTGAGCCAGTGCCAGAAAAGAGAACACTAACTGTTACATCACTTCCTCTGTCCTCCAGTGTAGCCTTTTCGTGTACTTTCTGTACCTGGGCTTGTGAGACAGATGTAGAGAGAACTAGAGAATGTCTCTGCGTTTACTTAGGGAATATTTACTGAATCGTTTTTAAGTGTAAATAGTTGTGCCGGGTACCAGGGAGAGCACAAAGAAAAGTTTGTTTATAACATGGTCTCTACCCTCAAGAAGGGACCTCATGATCCTCTCTGAAAAATGAACTGTCAACATTGCAAACAGCTACCCAGAAGTCTGTGGCAGCAGATGATGTGGGCCAGAGGAATGCCATAGTCACACACCTGAGGTAAGGCCAGGGTGGACGGAGTGAGTGCAGAGGCTTCGTGGACAGTGGGGCTTGAGATAAACCAACAGAAGAAAGGCTTTGCCTGGGGGCCATGTGCTCAGCCAGTGGATGGTTTCTGGGGTGCGTTGAGGAGAATATGATGTGAGGGAAGTTACAGGTCAGCATGTGAAAGACTAGAAATGGCAGAAGAGATGCTGAGCTTAGAAAGCTGTTTTAGGAAAACTAATGTTGTATATTGAAATCATCGTAGACAATGTGAAAGTTCCTATTAGTGTGCTAAGCATGTGCATGAGAGCATGTCAGCTGTGAGTTTTGACTGCTTCACAGAGGGTCTCTAATCAGCCACTGCCCTCCCACCCTCACAGGAGCCGTGGTTCCCTCAGCTTCCTCAGCATGGCTCCTGCCCATCAGTGTGTTATCCTGCGCACCTGGGTCGTTTGGAATTCCATCCTTTCCCTCAGACTCCATGAGAAACTCAGTGAGTCTGCCAAAGAACACTGGTACACTGTCTGAGACAAAGAGCGCTTTGACCATCCCCAGGGGAACTTGAAGTTCATAAAGTGGAAGGAGATATGGGATCCGCCTAGATAGAATAATCTAGTACTTTTCTAGGCCGTTTCCATCCTCGTCTTTCCAGCCCCTCCTACTTGTCCATTGTTACTGTTCTGAGATAACTCTGAGTACACTTAAAACCCATCAGGACAAAGCACACACTGTGTACAGTGTGGGCTCTGTCATTTCCTAGGCGTCCTATCAGATAGCTCATAGTTTATGGGCCCATTATGTGATGGAAATTTGGGGGAGGTATTCCCCCAGCCATTAAAAATATTATTACTTATTGTTTGTTTTTAGAAGATGTCAGCTAACAGGCAAAAAGTAACCCCTTGCTGCTTTTGTTGGTGTAGTACTTTGGGGAATTGCACAGTGTGTGTACTTGTTCTATAGACCTTGGATTCATTTAGGATACCCACTTTATTTCAGTTACCAAGGTATTGGTTGGCCTTTAAAAACACTGTAATTGAGGATAATGAGTTAATTTGGCAGTCACTCTAGATCAGTGGTTCTCAACCTTCCTAATGCTGCAATCCTTTAATACAGTTCATGTTGTGGTGACCTCCAACCATAAAATTGTTTTCATTGCTACTTCATAACTGTAATTTCGCCACTGTTATTAAGCATAATGTAAATATCCAATATGCAAGGTATATGATATGTGGCCCCCAAAGGGGTCGTGACCCACAGGCTGAGAACCATTTCCCTAGAGGCTTACAATAAAGTGAGCCCATGGGCCTAAAGACAGATTCAAGGAAACAGAGCTTATTTCCTGATCTAAAGCACATGGTTTTCTCCCCTTTTCCTGGTTACTTGCTTTCTGTTGAAAACCTTTGTTCTGTGGTACCTGTGGATTCCCCCTATCATCCTGCGGAATCAGATGGGATACAGCTCTCTTAAATACTCATGGTCATGAACACCTCCCTCCTGTCCTGGGAACAGGCTGTGGCTCGGCAGGCTGATGAACTCTGCATAGAGACAGTGAGTAGGGACTTCAGAACCCAGACTGGAGGTCAGGTGGAAGCTCCAGATTTCCCTCCTTGCCCTGCCCCCAGCCCCGCCCGTCCACACACACAAAAGCACTGTGCACACAGAAGCCAGCTCCTTAAGACCTTACTTCAAGTCCTGTCCCAGCCTGCCTCTGACCCGGTTGCACTGTGTTTCTTGAGACTTAGGTTTGCCCTCCTCAGACTCGGGGAGCTTAGTCCATTTCTAGGTTCTGTGTACCAGGGAGAGCTTTGGGAAAATGATGCAGTTAGAGTTCTCTCTCTTCTGCTTGAAACCTGGATGTGTTGCTGTGTGTGATTACTGTCTGTCTCACTGAGCCTCTCCTGGGTAGGAGGTGGGAACTGTGGGTAAATTTTCACTAAGAATAGGGTTCTGCTCAAAACATGGCCAGGACATCAAAATTTGAACTAAACCATCTCTAGAGTCCCAGATTTTGACCCTCAAAAGGAGACTAGATAATAGTGCTAAAAATACTTGATGGAAATAGTAATCATAGTAATTTTATTTATTAAAAGGGTCTCTTAAATGTTATATGGACCTTATATATGTACATATCCAGAAATCCAGTAAATATATAATTTGAAAAACGTTAGGATATATGAAAATAAGACTTTAAAAATACATTCTTATACCTCTTTTAGAATTTGTCAGATAATTATTTGTGTGTGTGTGTGTGTGTGTGTGTGTGTGTGTGTGTGTGTATGTGTGTGTAAAGAGTGGGATAATCCTGGGCGTGTAACTTGGTGGTTGAGCACCTGCCTAGCATGTTGGGACTCCGTTCCTAACACTGCACATGGTGGGAAGTGCACTATACAATGTACAGTGGAGCTCTTATTTTGGATAAACTCGTGTTTTTTGGAAACTTCATATAAATAGGGTTGCTAATTGCGCTAAAAATGTGTACTTGCAAATATTTGGGGGGGGGGTGTTTGTTTGCCAAATGATGGATGCCTTCCTGCTTCACGTTTTTTTTGTTGGCTTGGAAATGGGGTGTGTTACGTGCTTGCATTGGCAGCTGTTAGATGTGTGCAGTGTGTGATGGTTTATTACTAGATGACATTCATGATGAAGGGGTAGTGCCTTGTTTTTCTTGGTCTTGTTCTTTTTTGGGATGATTTTGAAATCTCTCAAATTTCTAGTGAAAGGGGGCATTCTGCTTGACAGCCTAAGAATTGAGTTTCTGCACAATGCTCTAAAATTGTTTTTCTGCAGTCACCTTGACAGTGAGGGGTTTTAAGGTGTGTGTGTGTGTGTGTGAGAGAGAGACTATGAAAAGTTTTTAAGTGCCAGAAAATCATATCACCTCTGTTAATCTTCCAAGAAGTCAGTGTAATTAACATCATCTCTGCTGTTTAACACCTTGCCCCCAGTGTTCAAGTATTTAAAAAAGCTTTATTGGTTATAGACAATAAGTTTATACTCATTTATGGCAGATAGACTTTTCTTTCTTCTTGGACAACAGTTTCTGACATACAGTATCAGTTTCCTGCTTAATAACTAATTGTTTTCAGTACTATTTTTATAATGGAAAGTAGTATTCATTGATCAGTTTATTTGAGAAACCAGTTTTAGTGCCTGGTCATTTGTGTGTGGTGCTTTATGTTCAGCAGTATATATTTTTATCTTTATTTCTCTTTCTAGACTTTTTCTGAGTTCATTCTGTGGTTTCTTCAACTAAATTCTTAAGTTAGGCGAATATTTCATTAATACTTTATCTTTATTTTTGATATACACATTTATGGCCTTCCTTTAATACCATTTTGGCTCCATTTTACTTAACATTGTTGCTTTGATGTACTTCCATTCCTGTCTAGATCTAAATATTTGCGACTTTCTATTAGGACTTTTTTTCTTTAATGCATTACTACTTTTGTCTAGAAGTTTAAACATTTACATAGACATGTCATTGTTAATTTTTCTTAAAATATTAACTGTATGGTCGGAGGACATCTCTGATGATAACATTCCTTTTTCTGAGATTATTGAGGCCTTTTTGAGGTATGATAATATGATTATTTATGAATTGTATATTTTGAAGACTATGCTACAGTTAGCTTACACATTCTTACCTTTTCACCTGCCTCATAGCAATGTGAGTTGAAAATTAAAAGCAACATGAATTTTTGTAGTTCTTTAGTTCTGTACACTTTATCAATGTGCATTGTTTAGGAAAGTTTAAGCAGTGTTCTTAATGTCTAAAATTTTCATGCTGTTTTTTGAAAATTGTTCTTTTATCACTGAGTAATGTCTTTTTTGTCTCTATACCTTTTTGAGTTGTATGATAATATGCTATTTTTGTTTAATGTTGAGATTGCTAAAACAACTCTCTTCTGCCTAAGTTTACTAAATAAATACATATATATGTCCATGTCCATGTCAATTCATTCTCTCTTATTAAATTACAGTTATAGTTGTCCTTTATAAACAGCATAGATCTGATTTCATTCTGTATTTAATCTGATCGTCACTGTCTCCTTTTTTGTTAAACTTTTTTGGTTAGGGTAGTTTGAGGTTTACTACAGAGTTGTGAGGACATTACCGGTTTTCATACATCCCTCACCCGGTTTTCTCACTGTCACCATCCTGTATTATTGTGGGATTTGTCACACTCACCTAGTAATCGGCTCCTTACTGTAAACTAAGCCGGAATCAACAGTCTCTTTCT
Organism: Onychomys torridus; assembly: GCF_903995425.1. NCBI lineage: Eukaryota > Metazoa > Chordata > Mammalia > Rodentia > Cricetidae > Onychomys > Onychomys torridus. The sequence continues at coordinate 19,861,054 of NC_050463.1, forward strand.
CTGCTCTTCATCACTGTCCTTTCTGTCTCAGAATGCCATACAGGTTGCCACATTACATGTACTTGTCCTATCCCCTAAGCCTCTTCTAGTCTATCACAGTTTTTCAAGGGCTTTCCTTGTTTTTAATGACCTTGATATAAACTACTGGCCAGAAAGTCCCTCCACTTGAGTTTGTTTTTTGGGTTTTGGAGGTGTTTTGTTTTGTGGCTAAGCTAGGGATTAGGTTTGGGAAGGAGGCAACAAAGATAGCTGCCATTTTCCTTATGGGAGTTAGATAGATGATAGATAGATGGATGGATAGATAGATAGATAGATAGATAGATAGATAGATAGATAGATATAGATATAGATAGATATAGATAGATATAGATATAGATATAGATATAGATATAGATATATCAAGGATTGTAGGCTGACACTTGCCTGCATGGGGCTGCCGTTTACCTAGCCCCATGGCTTAGAGGTGATGTTTGCCAAGCTTACCTACTATTGAGCCCCTCACTTCCCCACTCTTCACTCCTTATAAGGATGTTAGGAAATGCGGCCTATACTTAGGGGTAGAGGAAAAGGAGTTAACTTTTGTTTCTTAGAGGTGGATATCTTCACAGATGTGTAATTCTAATTGGGAAATGTCTCTTCTCCATTAATAGATATTTTCAACCATTTATTTGCATAAGTATAGACTCATTGGTATTTATCTTTTTTTTTTTTTTTTTTTTTTTTTTTTTTTGCCAGAGCTGAGAACCGAACCCAAGGCCTTAAGCTTGCTAGGCAAGTGCTCTACCACTGAACTATATCCCCAACCCTATTTAATTTAATTTAATTTAGGTTTTAATCCAGTATTATATCATTTATTTTGTTGCCCAGATGGTCTGGCTTCAGCCATTGTAGGCTCAGGTTGGTTCTTGTATCTCTGGAGTCTTTTCTTTTTGGGTCACCAGCTCACACACACAAAAAAAGACATGGAGACTCATTATTAATTGTAAAAGCTTGGCCTGTAGCTTATGCTTGTCCCACTAGCTCTTATAACTGAAATTAATCCATTGCTATTCATCAGTGTATTGCCACGTGAGTCGTGGGTTTTACTTCTCCTACATGTCTGTTCCTCTGTGTATGCTGGCAACTCCGCCTTTCTTCTTCCCAGAACTCTCTCTGTCCAGAAGTCCTGCCTATACCTCCTGCCTAGCTATTGGCCATTTAGCTCTTTATTAAACCAATCACAGTGACACATCTTCACACAGTAAAGGAGAACATTTTTGAAAAGCATGTGATAATACTTTTTTAAAAAATTGGATTGTTTCAGCTGCTTGGGGAGGGTCAGAGTTCAAGACTATGCATCCAAGAGTGTGTGCACTCTCAGAGAAGGGCTCTTTTGTTTTCTACAGGTACACCTCAAACTGTACTGTAAGTGTTGGCTCTGGGGCTCCACCAGTGCTGGCCTGGCTTCGGGGCCACTGTGCTCGGAAGTGGTTTGCATAGGGAGGTGGCTTGCACAGGGGAAGTGGCTTGCACAGGGAGGCAGCTTGCACAGGAAGGAAATGGATTGCACAGGGAAGTAAGTGGCTTGTACAGGAGTGGCGTTTTTTGAATTGAGCTGTGAACACTGACACAGATCTCACAAAATTCTCTTGCAAGATGATTTGCTTGCTCATGCTTTGTTTTCTTCCTCTCTCTGGAGCCTTTGCTGGGACAAGTTCTCAGTCTGTTTCCTTTGCTGTCTTACCCTGTCAGCAGTTCTGTACAGGATTAAAGAGATACCGCAGTTTCCAAAAACAGAAGTTCAAGAGCTTTACTGCCCAGCAGAAGGAATGCAGAATATTAAGGATTCTATTCTTTGGGATACAGATTTTCAGTGGCTCACTTTGGGACTTTGTGTGTAGGAAGTAAAAATGGTTACAGATTATCTTTTCGTAAAATTCTGTTGTAGTTCATTGGTGTTTCACATGAACAGTCTTTTGGAAAGAATTTCATGTAAGGTAGATTGTCTGTTATCTTCTAACCAAATGGAAAGGAGAGTGTGGTGAACTTTGTCTCCACAGTCACCGAGTTTGTTCTCTTTTGGCCTCTCTCCTTATCCTGAGTATCAAACCTAGAGTCTCTATGTGGTGGACAAGCGCTGTGCCTCCACGGCCTTCTCAGCCTCATGCTTTCCATGTCTGCGTTGGAGTGATAATGGGAAATTGCATTCTTTTCCAGTGTTAAGTCAACCTTGTGTTGATCTTACTAGTTCCCTTATTAATTAGTGAATCCAACAAAACATTTTATACTTGTTCATTTTACATTCATCTACAAAGGATAAGCATTTTACCTTCATGAAAATTAGGCTTTAAAAAGGTTAGTAACCCCATTACTTTATATATTCAATATAAGGCCAATCAAAAATGTATTATACCATGTCTTTTACTGTATTATTTTCTCTAAGTAATTACTGAATTATGTTTACTAATATTTTCTTTAGATAATTTATGTCTAGGAAAAAAATGTTTGAACAGGAAAAACATTGCAATCCTAGAGAACAGACCTAGGGCCTTTAGGATTTTAGGACACCTCACCACTCTGCCACTGAGATATATCCCCAGACCCCAAGTCTTTTTATTCTTTGTTGTTGTTGCTTTGTTTTTTGAGACACAGTTTCTCTGTGTAGCCCTGGCTGTCCTTGAACTCACTCTGTAGACCAGGCTGGCCTCAAACTCACGGAGATCTACCTGCCTCTGTCTCCTGAGTGCTGGGACTAAAGGTGTATATCACCCACCACCCAGCCACCTCAAGTCTTTTTCAATTCATAATTTTCATAAGAATTCTGAAGCTGTTTGGCTTTTGTTCTTTTTCTTTTTAATGTTATTTTTTAACTCTTTAAAAGATTAATTTGTGTGTGTGTGTGTGTGTGAATGAATGTTTTGCTAGCATGTATACCTGTGAACTACATATATGCCAGGTATCTGTGAAGGTCAGAAGAGGCTGTTAAGTGGATGTAAGCCACCATGTAGGTACTGGTAGTCAAAACCATGTCCTCTGTAGGAGCAACAAGTGCTCTAAATTGCCAAGCTATCTCTCCAACCCCTTGTTCTTATTCTTGAGTCATTATTTAAACTGTATGTTGTCACTTGGGAGAGCAGCCCCTGCACCTTGACTGGGCAGCACAGTAGAGCTGACCCTGTTGGTGGAGGTATGGGTGAGCCAGCCCCAAAGTTGTGAGCATGGGAACCAGACCAACAGTTCTTTGTGATGTATGTAAAAATGTGTGAATAAAGGGGTTTTCTGGGTGACTCTCTCTGTCACACTGCAGCTTCCATGATGAGATTTTCCCCTTCTTCCTTTTTTTCTCTTAAACTTTCTTTTGTTTTATTTGGGGGGGGGGTGCTGGGGGAACATGTGGGATTAGGAGGCATGATGTGAAAGACACAAAGAAAAAATAAAAACAAATAAACTGCATGTTGTCTACTACATTTAAAATAATGTAAACTCATGGTTATTTTGCTGCATACTCCAACAGCCTTTAGCCTTAAATACTCAATTCTGGCATTGTGCTTTAGAGTGATCAAAAGCCATGGAATATTGATATTTCCAGGCCAACATAGTGGAGCATTTAAGTGCTTCTTAGATGCTCTTCTTTTGTAACATAGGGGTGATCACTGACACCTCAAAATGCAGTTTAGATGGTCTCTTTCCTTTCCTAACGAACAGCAGAGCCTAATCTCCAGCTGTGGCCGCTCTCACCCCACCCTGTGAGCCAGCTCTAAGTGGGCTGGGACTTAGGCCTTCACACTCTGCTGCCCATAGGTAGAGAGTCCAGAAATTGCCATGGGAGCTCCCCTCCAGCCCTCGCATCACTCAGTAGAAAGGGTAAGGTTGTCTACATTGAGGAGCTTGTTAACTTGAGTTTTGCTGCTGTGGGAATTTGGTTTTATTTTGATGTTTTAATTTGTGTGTATGTGATTCTGGTGTTGGGACTCCATGATCATTGGCCTTCATCAGTGGTGTTCATTACAAATGACTCTTCTGATCACCCTCAGGTTCAAGAAAGAAACCCTACCTGATAGTCACTTGGAAGCCTTCTGGCTGGGACTGGGATCCAGCCTTGCGAATGTTAAGCCTGTGCTTAAACACTGAACTACCTCAACCCCCTGGTTTGTTTGCGTTTTCATTACTGACTGTATGAAGCAGTAAGTTAGCAAGTCCTTTCAGAACTTATTTGAATAGAGTTCCTGTGCATTAGAAATTACTTCCTTACTATTTTATATCTAGGACCTTGGGATTTGTTTGTTTGTTTGTTTTTTGTTTTTAGATATTTGTACTGTTGACACATGCTTTTTAGTTGAGCACTTTGAAGGTTTTATATTATGAGAAGGTAACCAACAAGCAACTAGAAGATGGGAGATATGTTTGGATGGATGCTGACAAAACTCGGCGCTTCAGATCCAGTTATCTCAACCGTCTGGAAAAGATGAGTTGTACATAGGTGTCAGGCTTGGGTTTTATACTCCATGTCTGCCGCGGAGGGACAGGGTAGATACTTAAACAACTAGAAAAATTAACACATGAACAACCTGGAAATAGCAAGTGATTTCTTGGCACACCAGAAAAGGGAAATGATAGCAAACACCCTGGCAATTAAGTGTCCAAATTGTGTCTGGAAGTTTGGCAAACAGACAAGTAATTTAGTCCATAGACAGTAAAGGTTTGAGAATTAGAGAAACCTCCAAGGACTAATTTACTTTGTTTGTCAAAGAGCTGATATACTCAAGAGTGAATTCATGAAAGAATCAAGAAGCTTGAAAGGCGGTCAGTGGTCTTAGAAGACTCACAGTGTGGGTTTTTACTCTTTGTTCATGTTTTATAAGAACACTTTCTTCCTAGACCTTTTTCAATGTAGAGCTGACTCATTAACAGACAGACATGAGTGCCACTGTCTTCTGTGCCCTGAGCGGCCAGGACCTAGTTAAAGTCAGAAGGTGCTGTGGAGCTCCTGCTCTTCAGCCAGGGTCCAAACAAGTGTAGTAGAATCATCTTAGTTTCGGGGTTGTCAGTAGGGTTAATACAGCTGTCAATTAGGTGTACATGTAGAGACTCATCAGGCTGTGTGTGCACTTCACAGAGGGAAGTTCTATTTCAGTGTTAAAAAGCTTTATTTAGGAGCAGTGGTCAGGGTTTAGTTTAGTGTGTTCTGTGATGGGGGGGGCACCTAGTTTGTATTATACAGGGAGGAAGCTACTTAAAGCTTTCCTTGGGGAACGAAGCACATGGCGACGTAAAACAAAAGGTTTATTTTTAAATGTACCTTCAAGTCACTGGTAGATTGTTTGGCACAATTGAAGTCACAGTGGCTACAAAGGAATATGGTGTGGGCATGATTCTCAGTGCCTGCTTCAAAGCAGAAATGGAGTGTTCATTAATCTTGTTCTTTGATGGCGATGTTAGCTTTTCTGTTGCTGCCCCGTTTACCTTGGCCTGAGTGCTGACAATTAAATAGCACAGTGAAGATTACTGGAAAACATTAACTGGTTATTGTTAGTTGACAGCGCGCCAAGGTTGATGGGAAGTAGAGTTGATAAATAACTTCATCTGTGCATTGATTTGCAATCTGCTGAGTTTCAGAGGTGAATCTCATCATGGGAACTATTCATTATTTACATTTGAAGCTTCTAGTTTTATGGAGAATCGTTTCATCCTTTTGAAAAACATGTAACATTAAACATAGCTGTGATACACCTCTGTTGAAATTTTGTTTTTACTGTGCCACAGTAAATTTGCTTCTGGCATTTTTTTTTTGTTTAACTTTATGTTTTTGGATATTATATAAAGATGATATTTCATGTCTTAGAAAAGGGCCTGTAATTTCTTCTATTGCATTTAGTTCATTTATAGCTTAATCCAGAATGGACTTTATATATTTAATAGGTATAATTCAGATAAGCATCCTTGAACATTTGTAGTGCTTAATGTGAAGCTTCTATTCGTTTCTAAGAAGGGCATTCTGTGTATCCTTGCCTAGAAGCATTTGCTGCTTGGATTTTGTACTGAATTGTCTGGTGTCATTCGTTAACTCTGAACTCTTCCCAGCATGGTAGTGAGAGAGCACTAGGTCAAACAACAGTCCACAAGAGACAAAAGGAGAGGAGGCTGGTTCTGGGAAATTTGGGCCGTTGAACCAAGTAGAAGTTTCTAGAAATCTAGCCAGATTCCTAAATAGTTCCTAAATAGTAGTCACATTCTTTTAGACCAACATACAAGCCCCAAGCTTTTATTTTCATTTTCATTAACTCATTGTAAGGGGGACTTTATGATACTGAGCCAAAGGCTAAGGATATTGGTCATCAGGAGAGCACTTACTTAGCATTCCAGAGTCATTGGATGAGATCTTCAGCACACACACAATGTTGAATTTTTAGAGGTTTTTTTTTCTTTTAGTTGGATGGTGCTTTATCTAATTCAGTCATTAATGGATATTTTTTAAGTTTTGTTTTTATTTATGTATATGTGTCTGTATGAGTGTGTGTGTGTGTGTGTGTGTGTGTGTCCATAGAGACCAGAAGTGTACATTGGTTGCCCTGGAGCTGGAGTTATAGCCAATTGTGAACCACCCAAAATGAGTGCTGGAAACAAAATTTGGGTCCTCTGGAAGAGCAGCTCTGAACTGCTTAGTAACCTCTGTAGCCCCCAAGGCAGTCAGGTTGGTGTGAGTTCCAAGGACATGCATAGTACTTTGCTATAGCACAAGTGGGATAATAATGCAGTATAAAGTTATCCCTGGGGCTTTAAGCATAACTGTATTTAACCAACAGATTCTCAATAGAAAAGTTAGATTGTCTAATTGATTGTAATTTAATTACAATATTGCTTTATTATTTAATTTACTTGATTAATATTAATTAATAATGTTATTGCAATAGTACTGCTATTTAAGTCCAAATTAATTGTAATTCCAGACTTATCATAGCTAGACTATGGAGAATCTTTGTGGCCCAAGTAATTGAGGCCATTTGGCAAGACATGTCAGACCTCTGTGATGTTAGGACATTGGCAGAGTCGATAGGTTGTCCGTGTTTCCCAGAGTTTCTCTTCCAGAGATTTTGATTGTGTCAGACCAAAGTCAGACCCCAGGCTCTACTTTCTAAAGGGACAACTTAAGTGAGTCTTGTCATACTTGTGTGGAGACAGGTGAGGTGAAGGAGGAAATGAGGGACTCTGTAAAAACTTCATTTAACAGGCCTGTGCTAAGTCCAGAGAGACAGTGAATTCAGAGAAGTAGGCAAGATCTCTGTGAGACGAAAGGGCCACGCAGAGCCATGAGAAAGGCCTGCAATTTCCACATTAGAACAATTGCGTGGACAAAAAGTTTTCCCGGATTTCATTTTATTTCTTACATTCCAGTCCGAACTTGTTCCACCTTAGGGAGGGTGTTCCTGATCATTCATGTGGAAAGCAGCCATGAGGGAAGAGGAAGCTTTTGAAATAGCTCTGGTGTCCACTTGGCAGATGCAGAGGAAAGTGTCCAAGTCTAAAGGGAGCTGGCAGGAGTACCCAAGGCAGGGGACAGGAAGCAGTTCAATAGTACGTTGTTCCATGGTCAAGATCAAGGGGCATGGAGAAAGAATTGTGGAAATGAGCAGATAGCAGGGATAATTGTGTGTCGCACACCTTCTAGGACCCATGAGGTCGGTGGTACACATAAACTCCTGATCTCATGGCCCCTCATCTTGATGGTATTTCTTCCATTCCAGGGCTGAAGACCTAGTGTTGAGAAGGGTGCCTCTGTCTTAGAGATAAGCTAGAGAGAGGGCTTGAGTGGACAGGTTTTCTGACCTGTGGCTGTTGAAAGGATGGAGAAGAAGAAAAGGGCTGCCTTGATGCTGAGCTGAGGAGGAGAGTAGATTGTAGCACCCAAGGAAGAAGCTGTGGGACCAGGAGGAATGGAGGGAGAGGGCTTTGAACTACTGCACACGGAGAAAGCACATGTGACATGCCTAGTAAAAGAGATGGCCCAGCACAGCCTTTAGAAGGAACTTGTAACTCTTTAAGATGATGTGCTGATGTAATGTAGATCATAGCCACTTCAAACACGTTTTCTATGGAAAGCGTCAGTATTTTTAAGTCTGTGGAAGCGGGGGTGTATGCAATGGTGAACCTTTTTTTTTTTTTTAACTGTAGTTTCCTTGAGATTTTGATCTGTGGGCTTTCTCCTTCATGGTGATAGCAGGGCACCTAGGAGAGCAGTGGGGTTTGGAGAGCCCTGGACTGTGCTTTAGCATCCACTTAGACGTCAGTGTCTGTCTGGGCTTCACATGAAACTCTTAAAGATGTTGTTCTTCACAATCGTCACCTGGTGAAGAAGCCAAAATGGGGGTTCAAGCTTACAGCACCAGTTACTTGATCATCTAAAGTAAACTAGTATACTTCACTTTTGTTTTGTTTTGTTTTGTTTTGTTTTGAGACAGGGTTTATCTGTGTAGTTTTGGTGCCTGTCCTGGATCTCGCTCTATAGACCAGGCTGGCCTCGAACTCACAGAGATCCGCCTGGCTCTGCCTCCTGAGTGCTGGGATTAAAGGAATGCACTACTGCTGCCCAGCCTTACCTATATACTGTTAAAAAATAATTTAAGCTGGACTTGATGGTGGACAGCTTTAACCATAGCACTTGAGGCAGAGACCTGTGAAACCCTAAGTTCAAGGCCAGCCTGGTCTACACAGCAAGTTCTAAGACAGCCAGAGCTACAGAGAGACCTTCTTGAAATGCCCCACCCCCCAGAATCATTTATGTGTATGTGTGAGTACATGCCATGTGTGTGGTTACAGAGACCAGGGGAGAGTGTCAGGTCCCTTGGAGCTGGAGTTACACACCGTTGTGAGCTGCCTGGTGGGTTCTGGGGACCCACCTCTGTCCTCTGTCCTCTGTCCTCTGCCCTCTGCCCTCTGTCCTCTATCCTCTGTCCTCTGTCCTCTGTCCTGTCCTCTATCCTGTGCACTTTGGGTAGATGAGAATTTTGATAATCAGAGAATTCAGAGCATGTTTGAGGAAATAATACTAAATATAGTGTTATAATATTGAGCATTGCTGACTTGACGTAGGCGATTTTTATTTGCTCTGTGTGTGTGTGTGTGTGTAAGTCACAAAATTTTCTGTACAAGACATAAAATAATTGACAATTGTCCTGTGATTCAGGTGAGAGAGTCCTTTCCGTTACCGTTATTTCCTTCTTTCTGTCTCTGTTACAATTGATTGACTTCCTTTCTTCATCCTTCCTCCTCCCCTCCCCCAACTCCTCTCCCCTGCTTTTTCTTTTCCACACAGTGGGGTTAGCCAGGGGCCTCCGAGACAGCTCCTTTCAGAGCAGAGCCCCCTTGTCCTGTGGTATATGTTCTTGCTGGGTGGGTAGAGGGCCATACTTTGTCTCTCCCACCGTGTCTAGTCCTGAAAGGCCTTAGTCCACTGCCTGGCTCTTTGTGGTGTCACATGACCTGACCACTCAGAACATGGCTGCCTGGTGAATGGACAACAGACATGGGGGTGCCCATTCCTAGGCTGGGTGGAAGCAGTCAGGCTCTTTGTTTGCAAATGGGAGAGGGAGTGTAGTGTTGGAACTGTGGGGCATTGGTGAAGGAGTTTGAGAGGCTTCGGTCACCTCAGATACCTCCATCACCCCTGGGTCTGTAAAGCAGAGCTTCATGGCGGTGTCCCTGTGCAGAGCTCAGTCACCTCTTGTCCTTCCGTCTCTCGTCCGTCCTGCATAGCCTTTTTGGTTTCCTGTAGTCTCCCTGGGGAGGCTGTCACTCAGGCACTCTATTGTGAGCATGCCAGGAATATTTTATAATTAAAAACAATGTGATAAAGCACACATAAAATTTGTGGTCTTAAACACTTGTAAGTTGTCACATCAGTTGTATTCAATATATTTACACTGTTGTGCAGCCAGTCCTCAGAACATTTGAACTTGCAGACTTAAAACTCTGCACCCATTTGAATACTTCATATGAATGAAATCAGGCTGCATTAGAGGTGTGTGTGTGTGTGTGTGTGTGTGTGTGTGTGTGTGTGTGTGTCTGTCTGTCTGTCTGATTGACTTCACCATTCATGGTGCTATAAATTCATGTATGTTGTAAATCAGAAATACAGAAAATTTAGCTAAGACAAAAGAGCAATAACAAGACTCCAAACGTGTAACAACCATACTTCTTAAAGCACCTGAAGGATGGCCATTATTGTGTAACTCTGCCATCTACTTGACGGGCTGTGCTAAGATGGTTGATTATGAAAAGCACTGCCAGGGAGCAATCCTGGGAAGGGCGGAAAGTCCCAGGGCCGACTCAGAACACCTGCTGAGGAGAACAGACAGGTATAAGTAAGTAGCAACAGGGTCAGTGCCCGGGGTGGCCAGGTTCTCTCTGTGCCTGTTTCAAGGGGAGTTATAAATTGCCCAGAAAAATTAAAACTGCATGCCATTCATTGGTCAGGACGGCAGTTGTTAAAGCATAGTCACCCAGCACTTTTCACATCAGGTGCTTTTTAGACCTCATTTTACCCCATAACATGTGTTGTCTTATGAACACCATTTTCCATGTGAGGGAAGTAAAGCTCATAGAGGTTGCAGTCTTCTTAGTCACCAGCCTGGCCTTGCCTGGAGCCTGTGATTTGACAGGTCACCAAAGCCTGTCACCTCAGTGCTCCCTCCATTTTGGCCTGGATACTTCTTAGTTAGGAAAGGGTGTACTGTGCCTTGTAAAGCATTTTACCAGCATTCCTGGTTTGGACCTCTAGCTTCTGGTAGTTTTTAGGTTGTGACAACCAGAAATACCCTAGGTATTGCCAGATGTTCCAGGGGTAACATCATGGCATAGTTAGGACCACTGATCCAAAGCCAAAAGCTTCTCAGTGTGACTCTGATGGGAACCAAGAAGGATGACTTCTTGTCCCCTTGCAGCCTGTCCCAATAATGGCTGAGAGGGCTGGTCTGTGTAAACATCCATTCTAACTTCAACCCTTTCCCAAGTTGGTCCTCAGAGCCTCCCAGCAGTAGGGTGATGGGGAGGTAGGACAGCTGATGCTTGCGGGTGGTAAGTCCTTCTCAGCAGTCCTCACTCTGTTTGCTGTTCCTCCAGCAAATGAGGCCAGGCGAGGAGCTTCAGAAGTTGAAGCAGGGTTACAGGGAAGACTGCAAACGTCCTCACAGTGGATCTGAGGTCAACGACATAACTCCTCAACAAGCCAGGGAGACAGGCTGGTTGCCCTTCACGCAGCATAGTCCTCTCCCGTTTGCAGCCTCTTTGTTCTTTTTGTTTTGTTTGGGGTTTTTGGTTTTGGTTTTGGTTTTGGTTTTTGGTGTTTTTTTAGACAGTCCCTTGCTGTGTAGCACAGGTTGGCACTGAATTCATGGCAGCCCTTTTGCCTGGGATTACAGATGTAGACCACAATTAAGTTAACCTTATGAGTACTGATTGGAAATTGCCTTACATTTAAAAACCAAATGGACAAGCCTTCTACTCTAGGAAGATTCTGTTGGACATGGTTTACATAAACGGATAAATAGTAATCAAGGCACCATTTGTTAGGTGCCAATGAGTGGTTCAGATAATAGATTATATGGGACAAAAGGATGAGGAGATGAGTGTGACCTGGCGTTGTTAGAGAGAACTTCATAGAGGGAGTTGGTGAACTGAGCCTTAACGAACAAGTAGAAAGATAGGAAGTTCTTATCAGAGAGTCTCACTTGGATTAACTCATGCACAGTGCCCCTTAGGTGGTTATTGCAATGCCATCTGGGTCTCGTTATCACAGAATATGCCTAGGAATGATTGAAATCCATACAAGCTCGTGCATGCTGATCCTCCAGAGTTCATTGTCATCTCGGCCAGATTTGATAACTTGAAATCAAAGGAGGCTTGCAAGGATCCCTTTCTTCACTGGCTGTTTCCTGCAGTAAGATCTCACAGAATCACCATTCTCTGAAGTGTTCTCAAAGGAAACTAGGCTCAGAATTTGGAGAGAACTGACTGTGGCCTGCCTGCATGGCTTTAAGATAGTGCATAGGTTTGTGGGGTTGTGGAGGCCCAGTTATCACTAAAAGGGCTCCAAGGCCACCTGAAACATGGCCCCGTTTATGGCACAGGCTCCAGCCATTGGCTAGAACTGTCCAATTTCCAAAATGGATGAGTGGCAAAGGAACAAACAGACTGGAGGAGGGTGACAGGGAGGCCGCCCACATCTCCATTCCTAGGGACTTAGAGCAGTCGCACTTTCCCTTCCTCCATGTGAAGACATAAACAGTCATTTATAAACAGCTGCCACTTTTGACTTTTAACGAGTCAGCCTCTCCCTTCTGTTTACTTTGATGACCTTTGAAATAAGCTACAACTGACAGCGTGTAAAAAGAGAAATTCCATCTTCGGTTTTCGGAAAGAGGAGTCTGCCTGTTACCACAGGACATGGACTCCAGCAGCCTCTGGAGGTGGGCTCTGACTCTGGCCTAGGTGCAGGCTTGAAGGGCCTTAGGGAGTTCCTGAGGCCCTTTGTCCAAGTCCCTAACTGGGTGGCTTGGATAATATTCACTAATCAGCCCAAAGACCAGATGCTAAATGGCAAACTGTTTTCTCTGATTCAGACTCTTACAAGGGAAATACTGTAGCTGCTCTAACATCCAGACAGTTGTCTATCAACATCACGGCTGTACATTTCTGTTAGCCAGCACTGGCCATGTCACCAAAGTGCTCAAGAGTGCTGCTGCCCACCTCTCCCTTGCTGCCTTTCCCTGGCCTGCTCTTCAGGGACCACTAGGTGTAAAACTAAAAGGTTGAGGCCAGGCAGTGGTGGCGCACGCCTTTAATCCCAGCACTCGGGAGGCAGAGCCTGGCAGATCTCTGTAAGTTCGAGACCAGCCTGGTCTACAGAGTGAGTTCCAGGAAAGGCTCAAAGCTACAGAGAAACCCTGTCTCGAAAAACCAAAACAGAAACAAAAACAAAAAGCTAAAAAGTTGAAGGGTAAGTCCAGGAGCCAGGTAAAGTGCACACTTGCCACCCCAGTACTCAGGATCCTAAGGCAGGAAGATCTCAAGTTCAAGTCAGCCTGGCTACATAGTAAGCTTGAGCCGTCTGGAAGAAGACAGAAGATGAGGAGGAGGAGGAGGAGGGTCTCACTGCCGTAGAATGAGAATGTCTGAAGAACCTCCCATTCTGAGTCTCTGAGATGTTCTTTTTCTTTCTTTTTAATCTCTTGGTGAAAAATACCACATGGCTACCTGTCTCAGTGATTAGTATGCAGGGTTTCATTTTGAGTGTGGAGTTGGGGAACACTTAATTTTTTTAGAGTATATTTTGATTTTTGTTGTTTTTGGTTCCATGAGTGATGCACTCTTCCTTTATGGTGATAGGACCATCCTGTCACTTAATGTGATAACACCACAACTATGCCTGCCGTCAGAGTGGCCTCCACACACAGTGCATGGAGAAATGCCTACCAGTTGGTTAAGGTTAAGAGCAGTGCTCTTGTGGGAATTTTCTGGGTTTCGTTTTGGCTGACATTTTGAGATGGGGTCTCTGTAGCCCAGGCTGGCCTTACACTTTTTTTTGTAGCTGAGAATGCCCTTGAGCTCCCAGTCCTTCTGCCCCTACATCCAGGGCCAGGATTATAAACAGGAGCTCACACCCAGACAGATTTTCTGGGTTTGATGTAAGTTGTTACTGTTAGACGAAACTTGGCAAAAGGTACACAAATTACTGTTTAGGAAATAGAAGGGGGCTATAATTATTTCAGAAGAAAAAACTTAAAAGGAGTAATGCGTTCTTACTAAAAAGCTTTATAAATTACAGAATTTAAAATATTGAATGTAAAAACCCAGCCTCTACTGTTGATAATTGGACAGCAATACAAATATGATCTTAGCATTTATAGTTTCCTTTTTTGTTTAACAGTATGACTTAGAAATGTTTCCAGTAAGAACATGTACATTTACAATTCTTTTTAATGGCTGTATAGTTTGGCTATGATACTCACAAGAAGATGCCATAGTTTTTCCAACTGGTTCTCTATCAGTCGTTTCTAAGCTTTCTTGTTATGATTAATATTGCTGGAGATCATTCTTGAACATGTATACCTTTAACCACACCTGGAAGTTATGTCTGCAAAATATACACCTGGAAACCTGTAGGACACTGTAAACTGAAGAAAGTACCATGTTTTCCATTTTGATAGCCACTGGCAAACTTAGTATGGAGTTGCTTTGCCTAGTTCCTATTGTAAATTACAATACGTTATATGTATAAAAACATGGCTTTTCTGGTCAATTTCTAGCTCATTGATGAATTCATGTGCTTATTTTCTTAGCTAGTTATTAATTGAGTTTTGCCTTTTCAAAAACTTTGTCAAATAACTTTGGTTTAAAAATCCAAGGATGATCAGGTGGGTGTGTAAGAACAGAGTAAAGGATACAGGCGTGTAAAAATGCCATATGAAACCCTCTGCTTTCTGTTAAGAGGAAAAAACGTTGTTATTCATTTCCTTAAACCTTAGTGAAAGTAAACATTTTCTTGTATGTTTATTGGTTATTTCTATTTCATCTGTACATTGTTTATATTCTTTGCTAATAAACTGGAAGAGCAGTGCATGATACTGGACATCTGTCAGACATGTGAACCAGGAGCTCAGAGTCGCAGTTAGAAACATTAGCTGGTGCCATGTCCATTAATGTTGTCATGACTCTGTAAAATTGACACAGAGTAGCTGCTCTGATAGAAAGTAAGTGTCACAGGAAATGAACATGGAGCAGCAATAAGAAAAGTTCAGGGTGTGGGAAGTCAAGGGCACATCCATCCATTAGTAAGTATTGTGGCTGTTTGAAAGGGAGTCATACACAGAAGTCCTTTTAGCCTAGCTGTATTATTTTTCAAACAGCCACAGAGTTGTTAATTGGGTCATTTGGACCTACTCACTTAATGAATTCAAAGCATTAGGTATTTCCTTTGGCCTAGAGAGCACCATGAAAAAGTTATTGTGTGTAAATTAAGTAAGTTTGGAGATCTAGACCTGCCCCCTTTTTGAGACAAAGTCTCACTATGAAGCCTTAGCTGACCTCTGCTAGCTCAGGGATCCACCTGCCTCTCTGCCTCCATGCTTTCTCTTATTCTCCCTCTCTAAATATTTTAAGCTCTGTATTATAGTTTTTCAGATACAAACAAGTAATATAAGAATCTTTGGGGTGCAGGCGGTGGTGGCATACGCCTTTAATCCCAGCACTCAGGAGGCAGAGGCAGGCAGATCTCTGTGAGTTTGAGGACAGCCTGGTCTACAGAGCAAAATCCAGGACAGGCACCAAAACTACACAGAGAAACCCTGTCTCAAAAAAACAATAAAACAAACAAACAAAAAAGAATCCTTGGGGCATCAATTGACTTCAGCAATAATTCATTCTTGACTAATTTTGTTTTAAATTATGCCACCACCGACATACCTGCTCCTGTATTAAATTAACTTGACTGAATTTCTTGACTGAAATTGTCTGTTATTTTTGTTGCTTAGTTGTGTTTGGTTGGTATTTATTTGCTTGCTTGCTTGTTTGTTTGTTTTCATGTATATGAGTATTTTGCCTGCATGTGTAGGACATGCATGTCTGGTACCCAGGGAGACTAGAAGAGGACACAGGATCCCTTGGACCTGGAGTTACAAATAGAGAGCTGCCATGTGGGTGCTGGGGTTCAAATCCAGGACCCCTGGAAGAGCAGCCAGTGCTCTTAACTGCTGAGCCATCTCTCCAGCCTCTATTTGCTATATCACAGACTTTACTATTGATCTCAGGTCTTTAAGGATCCAGTTATTATCCAGAAAACTGAAATGGCCTCCTAACCCGGAATAGTGACTCATACCAAAACCCAGCACTAAGGAGGTGAAGGAGAGGATTGCTCCAAGTTTGAAGCCGTCCTAGGCTACATGGCAAGTACTACGCCAGCCTGGGCTACAGAGTGAGCTTTATCTGATGGGGAGAGGCGACTTAAATAGACTGGCTTTGCAAATACATTGTCTGTAATCTTTCAATTTGTACACATAGTTTCTCAGCAGTGAAAGCTAAAAGTTTTTAGTTTGGACAGATAAAAATTGACCAGCAACCAGATGGTGGTGGCACACGCCTATAATCCCAGCATTCGGGAGGCAGAGGCAGGCGGATCTTTGTGAGTTTGAGGCCAGCCTGATCTATAGAGCGAGATCCAGGAAAGGCACAAAGCTACACAGAGAAACCCTGTCTCGAAAAACAAACAAACAAACAAACAGATTGACCAGCTTCCTTGACACTGCTTCTGAGAGCCAAGTTCCTAATGGCACTGTAAAATGTGTAGCACTGTCATGACCTTTGAGAACGAATGCAAACTCAATTCAGCTCGTCCTCCTTCCTGAGTGAGTGTGGTAGAGTTCCTAATCAACAAGTCCCTCGGTTTAGTGAGTCTCTTTCCTCCAGACAGGAATCCTATGTCCTTGGGGCCCCAGGAGCTGTGGGGAAGAATAAGACACAGTTCTTGCTTCAAGGACCTCTACTCTAGCAAGAACATTGCAGATTGATAACTGATGACAGGTTCAAAGGGCTAGACATGTGCCTTAGTAACAAAGAGCTTGCCTAGCATGCATGAGGATGCTCTGAGTTCAGTCCTCAGCACTGCTCCCTTTGGAGGGGTGGGGGACAGTGGACAAGACTGTTGAGCACTAAGAAAGAACTGAGAGTCTTGGGGGGTAGGGGTACAAGCTCAGTAGGCCAGCCCAGAGATGTTTGAAGTTGGCCCTGTGCTTTGAGTAGAGAGAGTAGAAGGAAAATGGAAAGGGCCAGGCCAGACCAAGTAGCGTTTGTTAGGTTTTCAAGAGTGGGAGCTCATCTCCTGTGGACTCAGAATAGGCTTATGATGTAGGTTGAGCTTTCAGGGCCCAGCAAGTCTTGAAGAGGGTTTTGAACTTGTGAGCATCACCCTCGGGGCTTGTCTTTAGGAAAACTGACAGCCATATGTCAAAATAACTATTGGAAGAAAGACATCATCCAGGTGCAAGGTCTTTGTGCTCCTGACCAGCATGATGGGAGAGTTCTAGAAAGATGGGACGTGATGACTTTCCACACACTACTTTAGGGGATTTGTATGTTCCAGTCCTTCCACATATGTGGTGTATTCCCAGTGACACACTCCTTAGGCTGCTCAGGCAGGAAGTACCTTCACCTGGGATTAAGTGTCCTCTTCCACAGAGCAATAACACTGCTTCCCAAGAACTTCCCGGGGATGTGTTCTCTCATCTTATGAACAGGCTGAGGTTTGGGGGAGCAGCCACTGGAAATACTTCCTACCCTACTCTCTAATAGACAGTCCATTGTGGGATGATTGTGGGTGGCACAAGCCCTTCTTCTAAGGGATGACCCAGCTCAGAAACTCAAGTATCATTAAAGTGCTGCCTAAAGCCCATACTCCTCCAAAGTCTGGGACAGTGTGACTGGCAATAAGAACCACTTCATTGGGCTCTGTGTACAAGTGGTGTAGACAAGTGCATGTGCCCAGCAAGCCCAAGCAACAAGAAGGGTGCTCCTGAGAAGCTGCAGGCCACCTACCTGGTTTTCAGTGTGCCTGAAGCAGAGAGCTAATCCTGCAAGCCTGGCTGCAGTGATTGGAATTGACAGGTGCTACTGGGATCTTCTCCCTGGCTTTCCCAGTAAACACACGCACACGTATGTGCAGGATCCGCCTTTGAAATGTTTGTTATACCCACTCCCAGCAGTCCTGTGATGAGGCATGTTTCTGTGAATTAGAAAGTTTAGATTCTTCCCTCAGCCATCCCCCTCCTAACCCCCCTTTTCAGTCTGACTTAAAGCCATAAAATACTTCTGCCTGCCTGCCTGCCTGCCTTTAGTTCTGCTTGTGTAAATTAAGTTGACAGGATAAATATTCACATTCCCAGCTACAGGCTGAAACAGTTTGCCTGTTCTGACCAGTGAGTCGATAAAGGGGGGGTGTGGGGGGCTGACATCACCCTATACTGTACATTCCTGGCATAGATCATTTATTTAAGTCCCTAAAAAAAATACAGATGTTTTACCAGTCGAAATAAAATCCTGTGTAAACATTGAGCTTAGAAAAGACTTGGCTGGGGTGTTGAGGCGACGCAGAAGACAAGCAGGAAGGCAGATGCAGGCGGGTGTACCGGGCCAGGTGGAAAGGAACGCAGTGCTTGCCCAGTCTGTACGCTGCAAGAGGGAAAGACTGGACTTAGTTGTTTTAGCAGAATCCACCTGCAAAAGCGAATCGATTAGCATCTGATCGTCAGCGTTTAGGATCATTCATGGTTCTATCTACTTACCCCCTTTAGGTCTAACCTTTGGAGTGCCTCTTTTCCTACTAGAGTTGGCCCTTTTCAAGGCCTGCCTAAGCCTGCCTTGGGCCTGCTGGGCCTGCTGGCTCCTGGGGCTCAGCTGCTGTTGATTTAAAGGGGGGAAACTGGCCTGAAAGCCACGCTCAGTGAAGAAGAAAACCTGTCTGGGCATCGCATTCCCAAATAGCCATATATCATCTTGATCTTGTCCCACACAAGTCACTATTTTAGTTCCGCAGCATAAACCAGACATACTTTACTAGTGTAGTGTGAGGTTTTAGTTTTAGGGAATCGCCTCATGACTCTTTTAGACCTATAACATTTATTCAGAATGCATTACATTTGTGCTATGGAGCTGCTTTTAAGATTCTGGGCTGCCCAAGTGGGCCCCATGCTTCCCACAGATGTCTGCACCCCATCCCCCAGTCTCTCTGTGTTTAGAGTCTGGGTAGAGGGGGACCCTAACTGCTTCCAGGTTCTCAGTGTGGTCTCTCATTAAGGCTTGGTTTTTCAGTGCAAGAAATCTAGGATCCCTCCCTTCACTCAGTGCAGCTCCTCAAGGGACCACCCCTCCCTGGGGCAGGGCTGACCAGCCCATGCTTGTGATAACAGGACATGCTGCTGCCAGCCTGGATTAGTTATGCCTCTTTCTCAGTGAAGTGATGTTGGGGGCGGAGGTACCATAGTGTTGCTGTGAAGGTCAGGGAGAATGTGTAAAGTCATTTCTCCCCTTCTACTTGGACTTGGGTTCTGACTTCACCTTTCCAGATTTGTGTGGCAAGACCCTCTGCCAGCCGAGCCATGGGGCATACTTACCTTACAGCAACAAAGCTTTCTTCTACTTTTTCTTTCATTGATGACCCCTCTGAATTCTCCTTAGGGACCTGCTATACCTAGAGGTAAACTGTCTGTCCTCTGTTCTAAGGTGAAGAGATGAACAGAGTTCCCTGTCATCTCAGAAGAATTGCCGTTTTGTACAAGTGACTAACTAGAGAAAGCATCACATAGATGGTCCCCACTCCACATCTCAGTGAATGAGATGTCAAATCCAAGCTCAGCCAGTCCCCCTCCCTCATTCTCAGACCTGCTGGGATGCTCTTCTGACCCTCTTGGAAGGTAGCCCAATTTCCCAAGTCAAGAGTGGCTTTCCTGACGCCCAGCTTATTTTTCCCCAGCTGTTGCCCTGCTTGGCAGCCCAAGAAGACCACATGTGGCTTTCCTCTGTATTCATTGCTGCTAGCGTTTAGATGTGGTTGTTGGAGGGTACCACAAAATCAGAATGCTGTCCTGAACAGAAACCTAGAGGGATCATTTAAACTCATGACTCTCTGTCCTTTCCTTTCAGACCTTTGATACAGTCTTAGACTCTGAAAATATTTCATTTTAATTTTGATTTTCCAAAGTTAAAAAAAGAAATGAGCAGTGATGGATGGCACTGATACCTCCTTAGCAATCAAGGTAATGGGCAGTAGTAACTCCTACCATTCTGCTGTGGACAGGTGACTTGTGACTTGTTGGGTCTGCTACAAGTGGATCTTGTGAGTTTTCAAAAGAAGTTGAAAATAGGGGTGCTGCTGGTATGTCTCCCGCTCCTCAGTGTTTTTATAGAGGCACTGTGTAGACCATGAAGCCTCATAGTCCACAAGTCTTCAGCCCCTGGTTCCCACACATCACCGCTTAACTAGACTTAAACTGCCATGGCCCTGGGCCTCCTTCCTTGTCTACCACATGACTCTTTTTAGACCTATAACATTTATTCAGAATGCATTACATTTGTGCTATGGAGCTGCTTTTAAGATTCTGGGCTGCCCATCCACCCTTTACGATTCTCTCCAAGTCACAGCTCCTGTCACTGACGTTTCACTTGAAGAGGGCTCTGCTGGCCGCATGGGTTCCATCAGTTGCTTCTGAGGTCTTTCTCAGCCTGAGACCCAGCCCGGTAATCCTCTTGTCAGACAGAACCTCTTCTCACCCCTGAGCCGTCCCAACATACTGTAAGATTAGTAGTCTGTTTGAAAGCAAATTTAGACATGAAAAATGCTGTGTTGGTAGTATAAAAGATTTCCATGTACTTCCCTCTCCTCCCTCCCTAATTTCCTCCTACTATTAATATTTCCATTTAGTGTGCCACATTGTTACAGTTAGCTTCAATACTGCATATTAAACACTTTTAAAGATTTTTTAAAATTGTTATAGCTATGTGAGTGTGTGCATGTGTCTGTCATGTGTGTCTGGTGCATCAGATCCTCTGGACCTGGAGCTACATGCAGTTATGAGCCTCTGTGGGTGATAGGATCCTTTCCTTTTCTTTCAAATTCAGTCTCCCCGGTTACATACTCTTCCCTTGACTCCAACAAGTTTCTTTTCATGACAGGTAAGGATATCAGTCCTTCTGTAATGACTTCTTTATTTTCAGAATGGGGTTTATAGGGAGGGGACAGACAAGTGCACGCACAACATGAATGTAATGTATGCCAGCTAGGCAGGGCTATTTGCACGTGCGTGCGTGCGTGCGTGCGTGCGTGCGTGAAAATAAGCATGTCTCTATAGTCAAAAGAGAAACATTATTTCATTATTTAAACATTATTGTCCCTCTGTTCCCATTAATGGCTCTTCCTGAAGTTTCAGTTACCATCCGCTGCCGTCTGAAAATATTCAAGTTCCAAACTGGGTGGTAGTAGCACACACCTTTAGTCCCAGCGCTGTGGAGGCAGAGGCAGGCGAATCTCTGAGTTCAGGCCAGCCTGGTCTCCAGAGCAAGTTCCAGGACAGCCAGAGCTATACAGGGAAATTGGGAAGATAATAAAAGAAAACAAAACAGGAGAAGAAAGTAAGTTCCAGAAATAGACATAAATAGGTTTTAAATAACGTCAATTACAATTTATTGTTGTTTTTTGTTTTGTTATTGTTGTTTCTTTTTTGTTGTGATTAGTGTGAAAGTTAAATTTTTTGTAGGAGTGTTGGGGGTTGAGGAGGGGGAAATATACTGTTAAGTAGGGTTTTATATAAAGCAAGGTTTCAGGCACCCACAAGTGATCTTGGAACATATTCCCACAGAGGGAGCTACTGGACTGGCAAGATGACTCATCCTAGAGAGTACAAGTGCTTCAGTTGCATCCCCAGAACTGGTTCCCAGAAGATGTCCTCTGACCGCTACACTCGTGCCATCACATACACACACACACACACACACACACACACACACACACACCTGCATATGCGCACATGCACGCACACACTCTCTCAAAGTAATAACTGAAAAGAAAGAAGAGACTGCCATCTACTCTATTCACTGTTAAGTTAGTGGACTTCAGGACATAGCCAGTCATTGATTTACAGCCATGTCTGCCTCCAGAGTGTGTGCCATGTAATGGAAGTCTCCGGATTCATTAGACCTTGCTGTCCTATCACATCTGGAGTCATGGGGGTGTGGCGAGCATAGGATCTTTTAGCTGTGTGTCTACCCTGAACACACTTGGTCCATGAGAGTGTGCCCTGAGAGAGTTAATATTAGAAGAGACACCAAGCACCAGCGTCTGTACCATACAGGAAGTGCTTGTTGAGTCCCTTCCATGACCTAGATTGACAAGCATGAGATCATGAAAAGCCAGGTAGGTGATGATGTGCTCATGCAGCAGCAGGGAGGCTGCTGGCTTTGCATGTGACTAACATACGCTGCAGGAGAGTAAGGACTGTTTGGTCTCTGCTGCAGTTCCCAGGACACTTTCTGGTACTAATACTGGCTTAATAAGTATTTGTGGGCTGGGTGTTTGAATGCCGCTGCAGACTTGGGCCCTGAGTACCGCTGCAGACTTGGACCCCTGAGTACCGCTGCAGACTTGGGCCCCTGAGTACCGTTGCAGACTTGGGCCCTGAGTGCCGTTGCAGACTTGGGCCCTGAGTACCGCTGCAGACTTGGGCCCTGAGTACCGCTGCAGACTTGGGCCCTGAGTACCGTTGCAGACTTGGGCCCTGAGTGCCGTTGCAGACTTGGGCCTACACTAGCACTGTACTTGGCAGCATTCTGGTGTCTGAGTTCTGATTCTTCTCTGGCTGGCAGCTCTAGCTTCTCCTTGCTTGGTTCCGGCTGTTTGCAAGTTACCCCAGGCCTGGGCTCAGCCATACTCTTCTGTCCCAACACTAGGCAGAGTGGGAGAGAAGAGCGGCCTGTGTCTGCCGGCCCCAAGCTGGGGACAAGTGGCTCTTTCCAGAGCTCCCTGGCCTTCTCTCCGAACTTCACACCTAGTGATGGTCTAGTTTTTCTTGAGTCCAGTGTTACAAACAACACGTGAGGGTGGTTGTGCATTCCAGTATTTTCATTAGTGTTTCTCAGAAACACTAATCTACTGCACGTTTATCTGCAAGCCTTTCCTCTCCTTCATCTGTCTTCTCATCCTTCTCTTTTCCTGCCCTGCCCCAGTCTCGTCGCTTCTCTGACATGTGCTCCATTTGTATTGTTCAGCCTCTCCACTTGCTTATTTCTGCCAGGTTTGCCTACATGCCTCCCTGTATCCACTTGTCGGGTGCAGACAGATCACTCTCTGTCCTTGGTGAGTGACTAGGATGGCAGTTGTTGTCTGGTTTGTGCCCAGGGTGACAGAATTGATGGGCCCGTAGGCTGACATTCATAAGCCAGAGCTACCAAGCGTTGCAAAAACAGCCTTGTTTTTGCCAAGCAAGGTGAGCAAATATAGGCCAGAGCTTAAACATCCACCGGGAGTTATTTCTGAAGTGATTGCCTCTAAATGAGAAGCATTTGAAACCTCACGGCTCTCTTGACAAGTAAATTCCACAGTCGTGTGTTTTGCTGGTGTCTGCTGATTAATTACAGCGCTGTGACACATGAAAGCCCTGGTGGTTGGTTTAGTGCAGCTGTGTAGAAAAGAAAGCAAGGCCCAGTGACTTTGCCAGCTCTTTCGGGACAGTGGGGATTGAGGCCGAGGGAGGTATTTTTCCCTCTGGCAGTCACCACATAGGAACAGAAGCCCCAGCCAGCCCAGTTCTCCAGGCTCCATGCCGGGTGGTTTGGTCCCTGCAGGCTGTGGTGAGGGAACAGCATCTGGCCTGGTATGTCTGAAAGAACAGGCCCTTTGTCAGAGAAAGTGTCTCGGTGTTCATACAGGGTGAGGCACACACTCCTGTGTACTCCTACTTCAGAGAAAAGCTGCACTGGGCACAGTGGCCTACACCTGTAATTCCATCAGGAAGCAGAGGCAGGAGAATCGGATCCTGTTCAACGCTAGCCTCAGCTCCATAGAGAGTCTGAGACCAGCCTGGGCTACTTGAGTTCTTATCTCAGGCGGAGGGTAGTGGAGAATCCAGGCTAGCGACTCCTGCCTATAATCCCAGCACTTGGAAGACTAGGCCCAGACCTGGAGATGGCACTCTGGGTAAATTACTTACATGTGGACTTACCCCAAGAGCTCACATAAAGCCAGAGGTTGCAGCTCATGTGTCTGTAATCCCAGCAGTCATGGCAGAGGGTAAAACAGAAAAAAAAAAAAAAAAAAAAAAAAAAAAAAAAACCTAAAATAGATTTGGAAGTTCTCCATGTGTTTCTTGGTACTTTGTTCCCACCGCCCTCCTCATCTATGTAGATAACGGAGCCGATGAAAGGAGTGCTCTACTGTGACTCCTTCAGGTCAGAGGACTTGTCCACCCTGTCTCCTTCATTCTTCCCCAAAGATTTGTCTCCTCACAGAGGCAATGGGCCACTGCTGAGGAGGAGGAGGAGGCCACACACACTTGCCCACGGTCTGGTTTGCCTGTGTGGTGAAACAGTACCGCCCTCCTAAATACAGACACCAGAGAGCCTCTGGGATCTGCCCTGTCAGCTTTTAATTCTGGTATATAATTGAATGTAAGTGTCAAGAGCGTGCACCACATCTGACTGCTGTCCCTTCCCCTGTCTGCCAAGGGAAAGTCTGAGAGATCTGTTACAGACACCACTTCCCATCCACACAGGCGTGCTGCGGTGTCCCTGCCTCGTTAGCCCACACTGTTGTAATGAACCCAGACTTACGTCTAAACCACTTAGACTCGCAGTTCCTTCCTACACCAAGGCTTGGAGTCTAGTTTCATGTAAGGCTGCTGGCATAAAGATAATTGCTCTTCTTCACTCAACTCAATGTATAGGTTGTTTCTAACTAAGAAGCTCTCAAGGCAGATGATTATGTGGTCACCATGATCCCGATCTGGGGAATTGTGGGAAAGACCCAGAGCACAGGTTTGGCCGGGCCCTGGACTTCTTCCCACTGCTGTATCCTGCAGCTTTCAGCATGCTTCCCTGTGCTTACCAGAGCCGCATTGTGCAGGTGTCTGTTTGCTCTGAGGGAACTGCTTTGAAGAAGTCTAAAAGAGAGGACCTGAGCATTTATGAAAAACATTTTCACAGCAAAGTATTGCTTTTCCTCTTTTCCGGTTCAGGTTTTTCATCTGTTACAAGCCTATGTTACAGACTCCAGACACAGAACCAGTGCAGATTTTCAGCAGGAGCTGAGTGATGTCACTGCTTGTACCAAAGCCAAACTCTGGCTAGCCACGAGGTATGTAAAAGCCCCACGTGATGAGATGTCATGAGGTTAGCAGTGTGTTCAAGAATTGCTGTTTCTAGTTGTGAGGAGTCTTAAGTTATTCACTTGACTTTCTCAGGCTTACTAGAATATTTTAGACCCTTGTGTTGTGGTATCTTTTTTGGGGGGGCGGAGGGGTTGGTTTCGAGACAGGGTTTCTCTATGTTACCGTGCTGACTGACCTGGAACTGGCCTCAAACTCACAGAGATCTGCCTGCCTCTGCCTCCCAAGTGCTGGGATTAAAGGCGTGTGCCACCACTGCCCAGCTAAGGAAATACTTTCTTGACAGTTTTTCTATAATTGCTGAGTGGTGGGGTCAGAGGTGTGATAAGATTGAACAGTCCGAAATTTCTTATCCTTACCAGGTCCCTGTGTAGACATTGTAACTACAGGTGACAGCAATTGGCTGGTCTGCATTGTACAAACCCTTAGGAGCCATGGCAGCTGACTGCTTAAAGACCTTGGGTGACTTGAGCAGGCACTGAACGGGGCTTGACCAGGAAAGGGAAATCAAAGTTCCCATGGTTAGGTGCAGAGGAGGATAGCATATGTAGGCAAAGCGGAGTGGGCACTTGGCTTTTTCTTCTCTTTTCTTTTGTCTTTCTGTTACCAGTATTTATTCTGGAACTTAGAGTATAAAGGAGTGAAAAGAATTTGTTATATATAGAGAATAGTCTTTCTAACACCATGTTCAAAGTCTTGGTTTAGGTCCTGTAAGACGCAAAGCTACACAGAGAAACCTTGTCCCGAAAAACCAAAACAAAAAAAAAAAAAGACTGTCCCTGTAAGGGTCTCAGAATGAGTTGGCTCCGGCAAAGGCAGTGAAGAAGAGGGCAGTGTGCCCCTTACCACAGCCCACACCATTGCATGCTCCCTCGGATTTTGAGTTAGTATTTTGGTGTCTAGTGTGGCAGTCGCTCTTTTTTGTTTGGTAAATGTTGTGCTTCTGTTGAAATCCCCACCCTGTATGGGAAGTCGAGTAATGGGCATTATGAGGGTCCCCGTCACCCTAACTAAGCAAAGCTCTGGTGGCTCCATGGACAGATGCAAAGAAAAGAGCTAGACCTGGCTCCTAGGTTAGAAAGATGAGTAGAACACGTATTTCCATTCAGTATTTTAGATATGGTAACAACAAGTGTGATACAATGTATCTCATTGCAGTATAGGCATGACCCCGAGGAGAGTAGGGGGAAGGTCAATGGCAGGCTCCTTCAGAGATGGTAGTTTTGCCAAATGTTTGCCAAGGCAGGGAGAATTCCGGGCTTAGGTAAAAGCATAGATAGAAAGGTGGCCATGTGAAATGATGGGATAATCCTCCATGAGGCAGAGAAAATTACAAAGGCACAGTGAAAGCTCCTGAAGGAAACCTTTTGTGAAGGGGAGTCAGTAGGTGTCCATGGTGGTATGTGTGGTGGTCGGGAGTCTGACTGTTTCAGTTAACACTTAAACTATGAGCAGCGATATCGGTGCTTCTCTGTCTGAAGTGCCAGTACAGTTATAGCAAGCTGTTAAATACTTTCTCTAAGCCTGACACCATTTACCCTCCATGCAGCCCTGTTGCCCTTAGCCTTTCTAAGATACACAACTTCCTGGGAGAATAGAGACTTTGGGGTTACATTGTCTTTATCTCTGGGGTCAGGAAGTGGGGAGAAGTCACTCTGCTGAAACCCTTTTCCAGCCATAACTTCTCCAAGTATCAAGCCTTGGTTCTTGAGCTGCTGTAGAGAAGGAGTTCTACCCTTTTGCTTAGGCTCATTGGAGATTGTCACCTGCTTCCTGAGTCCACGCCTTGTTGCATGAGAAAGAAGATGGAGGGACAGGCCAGCCCTTGGTGACTTGAGTTTGCTCAGTGCCTGAAGACACCTGGTGGTGTGGTGTCAACCCGCCTGTTGTCTAGTCAACCTTCTGAGTTTTCCTCCTTTCTCCACAGCCTAGAAAGTGAAGCCATGAATCACATGGGCTTGCTGGGAGTGCAGGACGGCCACTTTTCTGTCTCCAAGACAGTCAACTCTCTATTATCCAAGTGTGAACTTTCCACTCAGTGGGTGGTCTGTGGATGGTTCCTAACACCAGACCTCCTCTTATTCCCCAACATACTTTTTTACAAACATTAATCAGGGTGTGTTCAGAGCCTAGAATAGAGTTTGGAAGGAAATCCTGCTGCCAAAGCACAGTACATTCCAGAGTTTTGCACGAGCTGTTCTGTATTATCCACATCATTGAGGAGTGCACACAGGCCCTGAGTTGGAAACCATAGAATTCCATGTAGGTAATGAAACCTTCACCTGTCCTGTGCCTATCTTGTCTCAGAGGGCCTCTTGCTGTGGGAGGTATTTCTCTATACCAGTTAACTGCATGCTCAAATGAGCCCACTTGGGGTCATGGCAGTCCCTTCAAAGCAGATCCTTTCTTCCCTCCTCTGCCATGGAGATGTCACAGTGCAGAGTAGTCCAAATACAACTGCTGAAGAGGCCCTGTAGTCCTGCTTATTTGCACATGAAAGATAAATGTGCCTGGGACTCACTGAGGCCTCTCTGTATCTTTCTCTTGTAACCTATGAAAAATTACTGTTGCTGGGCAAAGAAAATGTTGGTTTAAGTTCTAACAGCAACACCTTCTCCTGAAGTTCATTTCATCATTGAGTTCATTCCATCCAATAAGCACAAGAATTCTAGGGCGTGTGCCAGTTACTTATCCCTTTGTCCCAGAAAATTCTAAAACAGTTTATCGGAGCTATAGATAATCAATTGAATCTTTACATTTGCAGTCTAAAATTGAGAGCCCATAAAGACTTTTGTTTATATTCATGTTTTGATTTTGCAAGATTAGTAAGAATTTATTTCTATGAGCTGGCTGAGTAGTACACATGGGGTTGTTGGGGGAATTTTAGGTGATAAATGGCCAGCTGGCAATGTGACTTGAATAAAGGACTAGGCTTTTTCTCTTATAGGCTGCTTTTCATTCCAAGATGTCAGAGCCTTTGTGGAAATCAGCTCATTAAGCCTTGGTGCCTCCTCCTCCTCCTCCCTTCCCCTGGCTTGCCTCCTCAGCCAGTCCGCCATCTTTCCCTTGGTGTGAAGGAGGCAGCTACCAACCCCTGGCAGAAAACTCAGCCAACCCAGGTCAGGAACCATGTGAGCACTAGAGTTAGCCTCTAGCTTGGAAGGTTGTCCAGAGGTGCCCTGAGGATGCAGCCTCGTCCCCAAGCGTGGCCCTGCCTGCCACCTTGTATCTGCAGGCTCCAGCTCTGCTGCCCTGGCTGACTCACAGCCCTGCCCAGACAGGAAGGACTTGGAAAAGCTCTTTCAGCAGGGCTAAGAAGAGGAAAAGGCTTATTTATGTTGGTTACAATTTGGGATTACAATTCTATTGGGCTTCAGATTTTTCAGGAGTGGTTTGTTTCCTGTGTTCCTGTCCATCATAAAAGAGTAAATATGTATTGGACGTTCCTTTTAGAAAACTTGATGAAATAAACCGTGTGTGTTGGTACACAACTGTTAATCCTACTACCTAGGTGGGATCTGAGACGAGAGGACTGTTGCACATTTCAGGCCAGTCTGAGCTACACAGTGAACTTTTTGAAGAAACAAAGGAAAACTAAAATCAAAAAGATAAGGAAAACTTGGTGAGCTGTGTGTACTGTTAGACTCAGAAGGATGGATGGTATGATGGTCAAAAGGAAATATATTTTCTACTAAACTTCTTTCATGATTTTCCTCAGCTATCAGAACATATCAAGGACAAATAGTCTAGCACAAATTTGAAAAAGACTATAGAAAAGAAATCTACTCTTACCACAGCCCAGTGGAAACCACTGTTATTGCTTAACAGTTTTATGTAGTTACTTCATATTGTTTCCATAGCTAAGGTTTTATTAAGTATAAAAGTTACAGCTTCCTTCTTTCACTTGATGATATGGAAGTATTTGCTATTATCATTACTTAAAACTTTTTATGTCTGTATGTCTGCTGCAGAAAATAGTATCACACTTAAAATTTAAAAATTAAAAATAGAATTAGTATAAAATCTTGCAGTTCTCCTAAGTCTGTACACACACACACACACACACACACACAGAGAGAGAGAGAGCAAAGACTTAGATAGTTGTACAACCATGCTCATAGCAACATTATTCCTGGTAGTTAAAACACAGAAGCAGCCACGTTTGCTGCTGACAGTATAAGCAAAATATGATATATGTATGCACCTATATTACACTACCTTAAAAGAAAAATTCCGGGCCCCCAGTGCTAGGGATTGAACCCAGGACTTTGCACATACTAGGCCAGAGTTCTACCACACAGCTATATTCCAGCCAGCAAGGAAAGTCTGACACACAGAGGTGCCTTGAGAATGGTAAGCTGAGTAGTTGAGTTCCTAGACATAGACAGTAGAATGGCCATTGGCAGCTTGACAGAGTAGAGAATTGAGTGTTGCTGTTTAATGGGCATGAAGTTTAGTTTTGCAAATTGGAATTTTGAGGTTAAGACAGTAACTTTATACTTAAAACATTTGAAAATAGCAAATGCTTTAAACAGAAATCTTTCTGTACTGTGTACTGTCAGCTTCCTCAAGGTTATTGTTTTAATTTATGTTGTTGTTGTTATTATTATTACTTTTTTTTTTTTTTTTTTTTGGTTTTTTGAGGCAGAGTTTCTCTGTGTAGCTTTGTACCTTTCCTGGAATTCACTCTGTAAACCAGGCTGGCCTCCAACTCACAGAGATCCGCCTGCCTCTGCCTCCCGAGTGCTGGGATTAAAGGTGTGCACCGCCCAGCAACTACCCATCTTTTTTTGTTTTGTTTTTCGAGACAGAATTTCTCTGTTTAACAGTCCTGGCTGTCCTGGAACTCGCTTTGTAGACCAGACTAGCCTCGAACTCACAGAGATCCACCTGGCTCTGCGCACCTAACCCCTAGTGCTAGGATTAAAGGTGTGCGCCACCACCACCCGGCGTCCACCACTCATCTTTATAAAAAAAATAATAATAACTTTGCCCTTTTTTTTTAATTAGGGAGGAGGTTTTTAAAATGCCATTTGTTGAAAAATGAATGTAAGCATCTCTCTCTTTTTCTCTCTTTCTTCCTCTCTCCCTCCCTTCCCCTAGGGGAGTGGTGGTTGTTTTAATTGTGTTTTGAGACAGTCTTGCTCTTTAGCCTAGGCCAGCCTCAGACTCACATCTGGCTTCTAGCTTCAGGCATCCACTGCTAGGATGTAGAATGACAGCAGTACACTCCACTCTGGCTCTGGTCACCTCTCTTAATAGAGCCTGGTTTGCGGACATCACAGCTATCCCATCAGACCCACAGAAGTCTGTGACTCTGGGGCCTGGCACTTGCCAGGTGGGCTGGTAGTAAGTTCTCATTCCAAACAATAGTTCCTAATGCTCAGGCTAGAGTGCTAGGATCACCTGGAAAGATTTTAAAACCCATCAATGTTGATTCCCACCCTTCGAGACTGATTTAGATATTCCATTCCTTTGCCCTCCTAAGTCATTTAAGCCTGGTACCCTTCTGTCGTTGTTATCCTAGAAGCTCATGTCACAGTTTCGTCGTTAAGGTGTGGCTAAAGTAGAATAGACTGTATTTGGATCATTTCATTTGCCAGCCTTCCCCAGGCTAGGCATGAGCCAGACTGTTTTAAGTACTGCAACTGCTTCTTAAAATCACAGTTACAGTGTAAGGAGGGTGCAAAGCAGTCTTTTCAGGCAGACTCATGGGCTTGGAATTATAGATGTGGAAAACCCCTGAAGATTGTGCAACTTCACTCCCCAGCCACATGCATGTGGAGAGCTGCAGCCCCAGAGGTCAGAGGATCCATCCATTCACTCCCCAGCCACATGCATGTGGAGAGCTGCAGCCCCAGAGGTCAGAGGATCCATCCATTCATTCCCCAGCCACATGCATGTGGAGAGCTGCAGCCCCAGAGGTCAGAGGATCCATCCCTTCATTCCCCAGCCACATGCATGTGGAGAGCTGCAGCCCCAGAGGTCAGAGGATCTCATCCATGGACACAGCTGACCAGGAGCAGACCCCACTGGCAACCACTAACATTTGTTGAGGACTCAGCTTCCAAGTCCTTGTCAGGCTTTTTCCAGGCCATACCGCCTCCATCTGTCCATACACTGTTCATTGTGTTGGGGACTTAGGGACATAAGCATCTAGAAAAGCTTTTCAGAAAGAATGTGTGCACAGAAATCACTTGTTAGAATGAAGACTCTCATTCACTTGCTCAAGGTGGGACCTGAGAGCCTACATACTTGGCCAGCTCCAGGTGAGACCACTGTTTGGCCCTACTTAAGTAGTAAAGACTAAGACATCAGCCACTATAATTATTTAACCTCCAGTTTAAAGTATTCTTGCCCTCGTGGCCTCATTCTCAAGGGCTGGGTAAAAGCTTGCAGTTGCAGGAGCAGACCCAAGACTACCAAGGACATCAGGCCTGCCTTCTCTCCCAACATCAGGCTCCATGGCACCAGGACACTGGGAAGATGATATTCCTTGGTCCAGCCATCCCTTTGGTCTCAGTGCCTGAGGAGGACCAGTGCTTTGTTGGCATGCAGTTGAGTGTTTTCATTTTGTAAAGTGACAGCCTGATAGTCCAGGGAGGAAAACAGGCTCTTGGGAGTTCAAGAACAGGCCTCAAGGTTATCACAAAAGCAGCCTTGAGTGAGTTTTTGAGTAAAACAGGGTTGCTGAAGGGAGTAGGGACAGGAGAGCCGGTTTGCCGAGGAGCTACTTTAGGGCTGACTCTAGTAGTTGGTGCCTCAAGCCAACTCCGACTTGCAAACTGTGAACTGCGACATTGATCCGCTTCCTACTCAGCTTACCCTGGAGTGCTCCTCCCACTCCCACCCCCACCTCACCCCCGTATACTCACTTAACTGGTCCCCACTAAGTTGAGCACTGGTCCCCTTGAAGGCTATGGGTTTAAGCATGTGGGTAAATGTGCTGTAGAGACTAGGCTGGGGCTTGCTTATGTGTGGCATTCCCCAAGGGTCTGCGGCCAGCTGCAGAATGCTGCTGTAGAATTCCATCTTGCTTTACAACAGCTGAAGACAGCATTTCTTTCCTAACCACCGGACTTATCCACACGAGAGACTACCCTTCCAGGGCAGAAGTACTAGGGCTTGGGTCTGATCCCACTGTCCCCACTGTCCCCAACCCTTCCCCAGTTTCCTTCCTGTCTTTTGGACCAGACCGCTGCCCCCTGCAGGAAATAGCTCCTTCTTTTGCAGCACCTGAGAAACAGTGTGACATCAGCCATGCTGCAGCTTGTTTCCCCACTCAGTGCCACTGACGGAGTCCAGCCAGAGGACTGGTGTACTCCAGTGATCGTGGGCATTGCAAGGCTGTCATTTGTGTCCCTGCCAAGACCAGAAGGGACACAAGTCTCAACAAGGCTGGTTAGTCACGTAGCAGGCGTGCAGGCAGAGCTGGCAGTGTCTCTGCTTTTGTGTGCAATGGGGTGTGTGTTTGCAGGCTTGGTTCCTTCCCTTCCTTTCTTCCTTTTCCTTCCCTGCCTCTCCTCTTCCCTCTCTCCCCTCCCTTCTTCTGTCTACAAGGTTTTCCCAGGCCTTTTCTACATTTAAGAGGCAGACAGGAGGGAATGGGGAGAACATGACCGCTGCTTTCCTGTCAGCTCTGGAGCATGGTGGGGAGAAGAGACTGTCATTAGGCCCTTCTTTAATCCTCTAGCTCAGCCTATTTGAAGTCACCTGCAGCAAGGAATGGAATTGGTGCCTTTTAGATCAAACTTCCCTTTCAGACATCTCAGGAGTGTTTAAGTCCATGATACCTTGAGATGAGATCCTGTTTGTATTTTTAAAACAACAGAGAAAAGCATGAAGTTACATTTCAACCCAACCCATGGGACAAGGTACAAAATATTTCCTTTATTAAACACTTCTTTTGTAAATGAAAGAAGGAGCAAGCTGTTGGAGAGGTAAAATTTGAAAATATAGGAAGTGTTTTGTTTTGTTTTGCTGAAAGCTAGGCTTCTGCAAGCTAGTCAGGGTAAAAGCAGTCCTGTGTGATTAGTGTGTTCACCTGAGCCTTAAAGCACATTGCGTAGGATCAAAGCTTCTTCATGTTGCAGTGGAAAGTGAAGAATAGACAGTCCTTTCACACAGTTTTATACTAGGCATCCATCCCCAACTGCTGATGCCTCCTGCTTTTTAATACAGAAATGGACAACCCCAGCCTGGAGTTGGTATTAGCTGGCTAGAAGGCTCAGAAATAATTTGTCCTCTATTTGTAGCTGTTGGCTCTGAGGGGTTGGGGGAGCTGCTGTTAGAAAGTTTGGACAATACTGTCATGTCTTACTTGCCTTTCCATAATACTGTATAGAGCCCTAGTACAGTAGGGTATTTTTTTTCCTGTTAGCATGTAACATGTTCTGTCTTTTGGATAAACCACCACCTTCATTGAGCCATTTCCAGTGAATTAAAGCCAAATCCAATTCACAGACAATACAGAACAACGTAGTAGCATGCTAGAGAATAAAAATGAATAATATTACTAAGGCACAGTGGTGTGGCTGTGTAATTCCAGCACTCAGAAGGCTGGGGCAGGAGGATTGCTGCAGGTTCAAAGTTAGCCTAGGCTGCATAGTGAGACCCTGTCTCAAAAGCTAAAACCTAAACATAAGATGGAAGATATTATCCCTGTATCAAAAACCCTGTGGGGATGCCAGAGAGATGGCTCAGTGAGGTTAGGACCACTTGCTGTTCTTGCAGAAAACCTGGATTTGGTTTCTACCACCTACCTGGCAACTAACAACTATCTGTAATGCCAGTCCCAGGGGATCTGATGCCCTCTTCTGACCTTTAATAGACACCAGGCATACATGTCACAGACATACATATAGGTAGAGCACCCATACACATAAAATTAAAAAAAAAACAAAAACCTAAGGCAAGAATAGATTAAACATAAGCAAGTAAGAATTTACTAAGGGCTAAAATGAATTATAGTAGAGCTGAGACAGAAAGTGTTCCAGGAGGAAAGAGACTTCTGAACAGGCTGGGTGAGGTTTAATTGTTCAACAGGCTAATTTTCTTTGATTGGAGAATGAGAGGGGTTATATAGATACAGACTAGCCTTTATGAAGTAAATTAAGAATGTCTGCTGCCTATGTACCAAGGAGTCTCAGTACAGTGCTCAGCATTGTGGTGAGCACTGTAGGCATGTGGGATAGAGCCTCGGCTGTCATGGCCCAGTTATAATGCAGTCCACTGTCCCACGAAACAGCCAATCCTGGAGCTCAGAACAGAAGCCGGGTTTGCACGGTCAGGGCAGCTTTCCAGGAGAGGTGGCTGTCTGAAAGTAGCTTTAGAACAGGGCTGTGATCTGAAAACAGCTGAGGAGATGGAAAAGAACATGCCAAGAACATGCCAAGAAGCTGCAGTGAGACACAGTGGCAGCACTTTTCGTGAGCAGGGCAGAGATCCAGAGGAGACGCTGTGCAAGGCTGGCCGAGAGACCAGGTGTGGTAGCCCTTATAAAGGCCGGCCACCAAAGGAATTTGCACTTGGTCCAGGACCTTAAGATACAACTGCTGGTCTCAGGTAGAGACACTGGTGCTAGGCCTCTGTCTGACACACTTGAAATCCAAAGTTCCAAAAGCTCGCCGGCAGCAGCCTGCCCGTCACCTGGGTCTCTAGAAATAGGAATAGCATGGCTTTACCTTGGTGTTTTTGTTAAGAGGACCTCAGAACCGTGGAACTTATTCTAGGAAAGGAGATGTAAAGACAGTCTCATCTTGTGAGATTCTTCCCTCAAAAAGAAGCTCTTGTGGAAACTCAAAGACACTGAAGCTAGCCTAGGAGAGATAGTAAACATAGCTCAGGCTCGGGTGGGGCCTGGAGGCCACCTGCATGGCTTCCTATTGGAAGCCCAGAAGGGACTGTGAGGTACCCCAACTCCCTGTCTCAAAACAGTGACAAGAAGGTGGGCAGCCTTCCTAACAGACGTGTGTTGTCCCCAGACTATGGTTCCAGTTAGGAGTGAATGGAGCAAGTTCAGTTTTGCTTTTTGCAATCTGCTGCTGCTGCCTGATCACCTTGCAGTAGATCCAGCAAGCCTGAGCAGTGGAGCTGCCCTAGACTTTGCCTTCAAAGGCCACTGTTCTAGACCTCTTCCTGAGAGGCCCCCTGCCACGGTCTGCCGCCTCTTCTCTACCAAGCGGAGTATAAATTCTGTCATGTAAGGAAGATAATTCTCCTGGTCACCCAGCTGTTCTGTAGCAGTGATCTTTTAGAGGTAGCACCTCTGGAGTCAGTTAGCTCTGACCACAGGCTTTCTGGCACTGTGCCCCCTCCCTGCCCCAGCATTGAGCTGATTAAGCCTTGGTACATTTGCCCTATGCGCCCCGGGTTCAGCCCTCTTTCGAGAAGGCTTGTAGGGAAGGGGCTAGTCTCTGAATGGACTGAGGGGACAGCCTAGAAGAGGCCCTCCACTGCCTCACTGTGCTCTACTCCTTGCCTTCAGCTACCTGTTGTGCCCAGGCAGGCCTCTTCAGTGATTACAATGGCCTACACGTCTCTGGAAACACCTCCCCCCCCCCCTCCGTGCAGGCTTAGACTTTGATCCCTCTTTGAGTCTTAAGAGCCCTTTCCAGCCTGCAGCCCTGTCTTCTGAGAAGGCCCTGCTTCTTAAGGCACTACTTTATCAGGAAGCCTCAAGCCTAAGAATCGAAAACCATGCTGTGCTGAGGTCAGGAGAAGCACTGCCGTGCGTCCTGAAGCCCACTAGTGTGGTCTGTGCCGCCATGGGCTCCATTTCTGTCTTCAGAGTTGAAAGCTCTAAAGATGGAGTGTAAGCCCGTGAGGTCTCAGGCCTTGAGAGGCAGAGGCAAACAGATCTCTGTGAGTTTGAGGTCAGATTGATCTACATAGCAAGTTCCAGGCCAGCCAGGACTACACAGTGAGACTCTGTCTCCAAAAAGAAAAATGGAAAAAAGCAAGTCAGGGCAGGAAGTGGAAGAGGCTGGAGAAGACCTGGTGGTAATGGCTTTTGCAGTATGAAAGAGCCAAGCACATGAAGGGGGGTCCCTATGATCAGGCAGCCGGGTGGCAGGGGAGGGAGGGCACCAACATGCCCTTTATGCTTGGCACGTTGTCTCTCTCCAGGAGTTGTGTTTGGGACACATAAATACAGTGTGTTGGTCTGGAAAACCTTGACACTATTCTTAGCTTTGCCCTGATCTTGAGGAGGTCACTTGAGCTCTATGAACAGTATTGTTGATTCTGAAAAATGGAAAAATAATGTCTGTGTTTCTTAGTAAGAAGATAAAATTGAATAAGAATATTTTTAAAGATAACCCTTTCATAAAATGTAGTATATTGTTGTCCTGTTGCTCGTATTGCTGGGACTGAGGTCCAAGCGTTTGCCTTGCCAAGTTCACATGGTCATAGATGGTCAAGCATGCTACGAGCAGTTCTTCCCTTGATAAGTCCAGACTTGTCACTCTGCATCCAGGAGTTCCCATTCTCCTTGCATATTTATGCTTGTCGTGCTCCTGGAAAGTAAAGTGGAAGAATAAAAGAGACTCTGTTAGCATTCTGTAGCATAATCAATGCTATGTAGCCTCCCAAGCCCAAACTACAAAAAGGGTTTTCTTAGATACTACTTTTCTCCCATAATTCCCAGCTCATAGCTTATTAAGTTATTAACCAGCAATTTCTCTGGCAGCATATTAAACTTTACTTTTAAATAAGTCACAGAGGGAGGGAAACATGCATCTCTCATAAAAGGAATAAAACACACACTCTAAAACACTTTCCCAGGCTTTGAACAAATCCCAAACCCCACACAAGGTCTCTTTTTCATCGTTCTCTGCACACAGCTTGAATAGTAGTGCATTAATAAGAAAAAGATGCCTAATAGAAAGATGGAAAAACACGAGAGTCTCTGGGAGTCCAGGAGTCCCTAAGGGCCTACTGAAAAGGCCAGGTGAGCCTTCATTCAGGCAGCAGGGGAAGTCATGGTCTGGGGTTGCAGGATTCCCCTTGAGTGGTACTAGAGGGAAGGAGAGCAGCCTGTGATTTCAGGCCTGCCCTGACGGGACCCCAGTGCTTTCCACCGTGGGTGGGCCTCATGGAATACCTCACCAGGAACCTGGTCAAAGGGTAAAGGCCTCAGCCCTCCTGGACCCTCTGTCTTAGGAGCAAAGCTTCTTCCCCATAAAGGGGTAGCACATGGCTGGGACCTTTGTTCCTTTTCCAGACAGGTCCAACTTACAGTCTTTCTCCAAATTCTCTGGAAGCTGGTCCACACCAGAGCAGGGCACTGGGGAGAGAGCCCAAGAAGGAGGGCTCCATGGCAGTCTCTCCATTTGGGGTGTGTGATGGTTTTACTCTGCCATAATCACTCAGCCCACCAGCACCACCCCCTCATGAAGGCAAGGTAATCTCAGGGAGTGGGGAGCCTGCCAACCCCACATGTTGCTGCCAGCTGGCTTGCCTGCAGACTGACTCCTAGCTGGTCCAGTGGGGGAAATAGCTTGTTGAAGATTACATAGTCTGTAATTCATGACCATTTGTTTCTCCAAGAATGCCATATGCTGATTAGTTGGCCAGGCTGTGGTAAAAATGGAAATCAGGATGGGAGAAGGGGCTTCTCTTTATTGAATTTACACTTCCACATTTACATGGCTTCAAGTAGCTGCATCAAAGGAAGACCTCCTAAATCCTAGCCACAGGGGCTCTGTTGGCAAACAGCTATGTAGCCAGCCCCCACGACAGTGCTGAGCTGCTGGGATTGCAGAAGGACCTCTGGGAAACCCAAGGACTATCAGCAGAATGCCTTGGTCAAGCAGGCCTCCAGCTCCTGGGGGACTGTCAGGAAATGTCCTAGAGGACAGGCTTTGAGGGGCATTTTAAACTTAGGGTCCAACACAACCGGCAAGGGCCAGGAACCCAGTCCTAGCGGTGTGTACGACATTATAGATGGTGCCTGCTCTGCCGTCCTCAGTCTCCTGTCCTCTCTTTGGCACCAACCCTGCTCCCCTTGCTGCTTTCCTGATCTGGTGACCCTTGCCTCTTTGCTGGCCACCCACTGCCCTGTGTGTGCCTGCTGGAGGCCAGTGCTGCTGCGTCTACTCACTGCTGGCTCCAGTTAGATGCTTGTTCTCCTCCTTCTGGCTGCCTTTGGAGCCACGATTTGAAGAACCCAGACACTGATGAGCCCTAGCTGAGACTCGAGCCTGCTCCTTTTTCCTGACCAGCCCAAGTCCTTCCATGGCTGCAGCCCCTCCTCCTTCCCCGCATTCCTTTTCATTGCCTTGTATTTTTCTCCCTCCCCACAAAAACACCGTATACTCTGTAAGGTCAAAACTTGGTCCTCTTTTTCTCCTCCGCTCTCCCTCCGCTGGATGCCCCTACAAGATGTTAGCCTTGGTTCCACCCAGAGTTTGGGGAGTAGTTCCTGGAGAACTGAAGTGACCAGCCCCAGATTCAGTTGAAGTCCAGATCAGATTTCCTGACTTAGAAACCTTAATAACACCAGGAGCTTGAGGTAGGACAGTTTATTTCCAGTCCTCTGAACATAACCATGGCTTCTTCTGGAAGAGTTTGCTGTTACATAGCCAAAGTGGATTGTCTTTTCAAGGAAGTCCCTCTGGGTTCACAGTATTGAGTGGACACCAAGGCCTCTGGTGTGGTTTGAGCTGAGAGGGCCCGCAAGATCCTGAATCCTTTAGGGCTTTGGATCTCTGGATCTGGGGCCCCTATTCCTCTATCCTGCACCACCACCTTCTGTTCCTTTCTCCTTTTATTTCTCAACATCACATTCTCTGTAGGTGCTGTGTACCCAAGCCTTCCGTGCACTGCTTCCTCTGCTGGGGTCATGGCCATGGCCCGCTGCCCAGACTCCTCACCAGGTTGACAGGTCTATCTCCTTTAGCAGCCTTCATCTCTCTGTTGGTCTCTCTTTCATGGCACTATCAGACTCTAATATCAGGGTTATGTTTCTCCCACTAAACTAGTAGATTTCAAGTCTTTTGTTTTAAATAGCCAAAAATACCACATCCCTCCAAAAAAAACCTTTTTACAGGTAGCCAGTGGGTAAATGTGCATCTGTGTACATATATACACACAGATACACTAGACACACTAACTTGTGCAATCTAGTATGGCTTGAAATTGTGAATAATAGCTAATTAAGATGTGAATAATTTGTACCCTTACCTCCAAAAACCTGCAGCTGGTTGTGGGAGGCAGAAGCAGGAGGGCTGCAGCAAGCTCCAGGCCAGCCAGAGTCATACAGTAAGATCCTGTCTCAGAAATACACTCCGGGGGAGGAATTGGATTGAATTTCCTTAAGACTTAGCAGATGTGAGTTAGGAATGTTAGCTTTCTACAGATCTATAATCTTATACCATCCTTTCAGTGCAATGTAAGCTGTATCGTTCCCTAGAAAAGGAATTTAAAAGTTAGGAGAAATATTCAATATTTTACTTTAAATTATTGCATTTTAGTAATTATATCTCATTTAAGGGTATCTAAGATTAGCTAGGAGTCATGGCATACGCCTTTAATCCCAGGACTCAGGAGGCAGAGGCAGGTGGATCTCTGTGAGTTCGAGGCCAGCCTGGGCTACAGAGTGAGTTCCAGAATAGGTACCAAAACTACACAGAGAAACCCTGTCTGGAAGAATGGAAAAAAAAAAGATACATAAGATTCATCATTCTGGGCAAGAACTTTCTAGAAACCTGGTAACAAACAAGGTACTGAAACTACTGTGATGCCTTGGGGTTTGTTTTCCTCTTTCTCTCCCTACCTCTTTCCTACCTCCATCCTGTCTTTCACTGGCCACCATCTGCTAGTTTATTTCATAGCTGATGAAGTGGACCCTATGTACTCTGCAGTTTGAAAACCACTATTCAGGACTCTAAGTTCCTTGAGGGCAGTGACTGTGTCGTCTTCATGTTTCCAGACCCTGGCACTATTCCTGGCTTCATGTAACTTCTGAGTAAATGTTTTCTGAATGAATAGGCCTCAGTTAAAACAGATCAGCAGCCTCTGGGATTCCGGAAGGGCCAAGAGAGGTAAATAATTTATCACAGGCTTCCCAAGAGCTCCTGCCATCCTCTAGACACTGGGGCCATTGTAGACATGTCCTGCCTTCCCTCCCCAACCCCCGGCTTCCAGGACAGAGGGCAGAAGGTTTAATGGAGTTCAGAAATTTCCCAAGGCAAAGACATACTCGTCAGGTTCTCTGGTGGGTGTTTGTCAAAAGACAAATGATTTTTTTAGAGAGTAGTGGAGGAAAAACAAGGTTTTCAAAGGAACCCTTCATTCCATTCCTTATATATAAACTTAGTCCTCGGGCTTGCCTCCTTCTGCACCTCCAGCACCTCTGCTCTGCTGGTTTTGAGCCCGTCTCTTAGACCCTGCCAGTCGGACTTTTTTCAAATAGTATAAATCTTCACTGGACTATGCCATGCCAGAATTTTTTCATTTGGAGGTAGAAAAAAATCCCCAAGCCCCCCAAAACCCTGTGGCTTGTCTCCAGTTCCAACATCAAAGAGGCTTGACAGACCAAGAACAGACCTCTGGCTCACCCTGAACTCACATGTACTGTCTCCAAGTCAGAGCAAGTGAGAAAGAAAGAGAAAAGGTATTTTCCTGACTGAGAAGCCTGACAGAGAAAGCCCAGTCCCTCACTCCACATGGGCCTGTTCTGTGGCTGTCCTGGAGGGCGGAGCCGTGAATGGTGGGCTGCAGGCCAGAATCGCTCTCTGAGTTCCTCAGAGCCAGCAAGGGCTCTGTTCTGACCCGGAGTCTCTAAAGTGGCAGCCTATGAAAGGACCGCCATAATTTTGATTACAACAAGCTGGCTCAGAGCCTCACAGTCATGGAGGAGCCAGAGTGGTATGTCTCTGCAGTGTCTGCTTAGGAAACATGCAGGGGATTCTGTTCACTTATAAATGTTTAAAAGGATGTTAGCTGCAGCATGCAGCACTGCGAAGCTCAGGCAGGAGGGTCACTGCAAGTTCTAGGCCAGCCTGGGCCCCACACTGAACACTGAACACTGAACCTTGACTTTAAAAACAAAGCCGGTGTTACAGTGGCACAGGTCTATGGTCTCGACATGTTGGAAGGTGGAAACAGAATCAAGAGTTCAAGGTCATCCTCTGCTACATAGGAAGTTCAAGGCCAGCCTGGGCTGTATGACACCCTGTCAATAATGATGACAATGATGATGACGACAAAAGGACATCAACTTAGCTAAAAATCTCACTGTAAAAGCCTATTACTTGGGCTGAGGATTTAGCTCAGTGGTAGAGCGTTTGCCTAGCAAGTACAAGGCCCTGGGTTCAGTCCTCAGCTCCGGAAGGAAAAAAAAAAAAAAGCTTATTACTCACTAGGTGGCAGTGGTGCAGCCTTTAATCCTAGCACTTGGGAGGCAGAAGCAGGCAGATCTCTGTGAGTTCAAGGCCAGCCTGGGCTACAAATTGAGTTCCAGGACAGGTGCAAAGCTACACAGAGAAACCCTGTCTCAAAACCCCCACACAGACAGACACACACACACACACACACACACACACACACACACACACACACACAGCCTATTACTCACTGAGTTTGAGCAAACCAGTTTCCCATGTTTGTCTTTATGGCCGTGTTTAGAAAACAGAGGCAGGAGGCTACAACTGTGCAACTTGGCAGCTTGCAGTGACTCAGGACATTAGAAGCAGTCCTCAGAGGCAGCTCATCTGCTTTCCCAGCACGTGCCAGTTCTTTGTGATCCAAACAAGTCCCTTCGACATTTGTTGTCATGTGTCAAAATGCCTTCTGGTCAACTTTGTCCATCTGAACTCTTCCCATCTTACCCTGACCCGGTGCACTTATGAAGATTGAGCCTGTGGCTCAGTGGTAGAGCACTTGACTCTTGTGCTTGAGGTCCTAGGTTCAATCCCCATTACTGCCCTTTCTCCTCTTCATTCCTTCCGTCTTCTCCCAGGGTCTCTGTAGTAGTCTCTGCATAAGTGGGCAGACTTCTCAGAGGCCTAATGCCATCCTTTTGTGTCTTCTGCTCAGCCCTAGCACAGAGCTACGGGAGCCATTTCCTCAGCCCTGTGCTGGACATCTGGTGGCTCACTGATATTTTTTCCTGTCCCAGGGCTGGCCTCCTGCTTGTAGTTTTTTACCTTCTTCCCTGAATAGCCTTTTGGCAGGGTTGGCCCAGCTGTTAAACAGTGATCCACCTGTGGAGGGAAGAGCACAACAAAGAATTATGGCTGAGAAACCTGAGGAAGACGGGAGAAAGGCAAATGATGAGCAGTATTGGGAAGAGAAAGTTCAGCTAGTTGGCAGGGTGCTTGCCTGCCTCACACTCGTGAAGATCTGCCTTCAGATCCCAGAACTCTTGTACAGGCCGGGCGTGGCAGTGCCTGCCTGTGGTCTCAGTGTTGTGGAAGCAGAGACAGGAGGACCCTGCGGCTACTGCTCAGCCCGTCTCACCCAGGTTCAGTGAGTGTCCATCTCAAGGTGGAGAGCCGGAGGGATGGCTCAGTGGGTAAAGGTTATTGCACAAGCCTGCCGTGACCATCATGGACTGAGCCTCTGAAGTGTAGGCACACCCCCAGTCAAATGTGTTCTTTGTAAGAGCTGCCTCGACCATGGTGCCTCTTCACAGAAATAGAACAGTGACTGAGACACACTCATTTTTTACCCATTGCCAGTTTTCTTCCTTCCCACAATAGTTCATCATTGTTAGCGTAATACAGCTTCCTAAACCTCGTGACATTCCTAGGAGAAAACACCTGTGTTTCTCTTTCCTACAGCCCAGGCGGTTTACTGTACACTTTTTACTTTTGTAGGCAAAATCCATGCTTGGTGACCAGAGCTGTATACATTGATATTCTCTTCCTGCTGACTAACTACCTGGACAGACCTGCAGAAGGCAAGCAACCAGGTATGACTCACATCCTACCTTAGAACTTTGCAGGTGAGAGTTTGGGGCAGCTAAGTGCGTGAGACTGACCAACAATCCATTTGGCTCCTTCCTAGAAGCATCTCAAGAATTCTGCCCTTGTTTGCTTGGAATTTCTCCTTTAAATATGTCCTATTTGTCCATCCAGAGAAGACTGAACTCTACTCAGATACCTTCTGTGTTTTGAAGACCTTGGCCTTTGTATTTTATGATTTTCTCTGAAAATGCCATCATTTTCAGTAATGGTCCATCCTAGTCCATCCTGTAGAGATAGCTGAGCTGGCTCATTTGTTGGTGGATATTTGAGTTCCTGGTCTCAATCCACCCGCTACCAGTTCATGTAAGAGTTCCTCCCTCGGGCTCTGACTTCATACATGTCTGTAAGCCATGTGTGTGTCTGATTATAGATCCACATACAGTTGTTCTATTTTAATCATGATTCATAAAGTGAATTAGAGAAGGACATCCCAAATAAAAAATAATTTGAAATGTTTATATAAGAGGCCTCAGGAAGTGCAGTACATGAGTTCCAGGCCACAGACTGAAACAGATTTTCACCAATCCAAAGTGGAATGCAGGATAATGAGCCTGCAACTGGTTAAAATAAGCCTCTCCTAATTGATTAAGCCTGTCCAAGGAGCTTCTGAGTACAAGCAGGCCAGGCCTCTCCTCTGTTGGAGTTAGCTTGTCCGTGATTTGTTGCCTTCAGTAAGTATGTTCAGGCTATCAAGAGTCCAGCTCTGTCCATGTAGATCTCTGCTCCCAAATTGAAACCAATTTAAAACATTTTGTGGGAGGAGGGGTTGAAGCTGCCTCACCTAGATTGATAGTATTAGCTCACAAAGCCCCTGTAGCCACACAGAGACAATCAGAACACAGAATCCTCTCCACGCCCAGTAGTGTAGGATCACATTGGTCTATGGGGACCACATCCTGGTTTAGCCAGGCACACCTGTATCTCAGTACTGGAGAGGTAGAGACTGGAAGATCAGGAGTTCAAGGCTAGACTCAGCTACTCAAGTTCTAAACTAGCCTGGGTTACATAAGATCCTGTCCAAAAAAGAGAGAGAGAGAGAGAGAGAGAGAGAGAGAGAGAGAGAGAGAGAGAGATAAAGTCCCAGCTTGTAGCTCTCATCACAATAGTTATGAATATTGTCCCCTTATTATGTTCTCGAGAATATCCAGGCTTGTATGATAAAATATCTGTCTTTCAGCTATAAGGAACCTATGTGTTGCATCCACTTTAGTTTATACATGAGTTAACTGGGCCCAGAGATTATAAAAAGAGTGTAAACCT
This sequence comes from Onychomys torridus, assembly GCF_903995425.1. NCBI lineage: Eukaryota > Metazoa > Chordata > Mammalia > Rodentia > Cricetidae > Onychomys > Onychomys torridus. The sequence goes on from NC_050463.1 coordinate 19,905,179, forward strand.
GATGCTACCAAACAAGCTCTCCTAGATTTTTGCCTTTCTATATCTCATCCAAATTCCAAATCTGTAACTGCAGGTGTGTCTGAAAGGCCTGCTCACTAACCTCTTCACCAGGATACTACAAAGTTGTGTGTTGGAAATCATTGGTCCAGCTCTGTCCATATTGAACCCTGTTCTCAAACTCAAGCTACCTTAAAGTGCATTGCAGGGGCAAAGGGCATGTGAAACCACCTCACCCAGATGTGCACTGTGTTTAGTCTGGTACGAAAGGGTCAGTCCTTGGATGTTGTAATGAGCCTTTGCTTCCCCACCTTCTTTCTCATCCTTTGTTTATGGACTCCATGAAAATGTCTCTGGGGCCTTTTAATAATTCTGTCCTCCAAACTTTTAGCATTAATTGTAACATCTGCCCCAGTTAAGGGTCATCACACAGTGACTTCGTCACTCAACAGTATTCCTCTTGCATGCATTATTGCTCCTCTTAGCGTCCTTTGTTTGTGGAGTAAGATGGGGCAGGAACAGAGCACTCTTCTCTAGTGACAACCACAGCTCTAAATGTATTGTACTTGCATTGCCCAGTGAGGCAGAAACCAGCCCCAAGTGGCATTTGAGCATTTGACGTATGAAGCTGCTCCAAACTGAGATGTTCTATGGATATAAAACGTATAGCAGATTTCAGAGAATTCCAGCACTGGGGAGGCTAAGGCAAGAGAAGTGCAAATGTAAGCTCAGCCTGGGCTGCACTTCCCAACACTCTTTAAATGAGCAGGACTGGTAAATGGCTCAGAGAGTAAGGGCGCTTGCTGCCAGCTCTGACAACTTGAGGCTGATCCCCAGAACACCCATGGTAGAAGGAAGGAATCAACCTCTGAAAGCTGTCTTCTGACCTGTACACACTCACCATGGCACACTCATGCCGTGCCCCCCCAATACACAGTTAATTAATTAAAATAGAGTTCAAATATTAAAACGAGAGAATTTCTCAAATTTTTATATTGATTACATTAAATTTTTAAATGTATTATTGAAATTAATTTCATGAGTTTTTTCCACTTCTTACTCAAAATGTGAGGAGCTAGGGTACAGCCAGTCATATGCCTGGCATGTGCAAAGGCCCTGAACTCAATCCCAGCACCACTGAGAAATTCAGATTCAACTATTCAGCCAGGTATAATGGCTCAGAGCTGTAATCCAATGTCTGGGAAACCAAAACTGGACAACGGCGGTAGGTTTGAGGCCAGTCTGGTCTACACAGTGAGTTCCAAGCCAGCCAAGGTTGAATATAGTGAGACCTTGTCTCAAAAAATTAGGGGGAAAAAAAAAACCACTACTAAAATAGGAAAAGAAGAAAAACAAAGCTATTATCACTGAGTACATGTGCTTAACTTTGTCAGATGGAGTGATGTGAAAAGGGAAAAGTAGAGAATAGAAATTTTTAAGTTCCACACATTGTTCATATCAGACCTTTGGGAATTGACCTCATAAGCCACAGAATACATGATATATGTGTACATGACCTGTCTATACACACACACACACACACACACACACACACACACACACACACACACACACACACACACACACAAACACACACACACACACACACACACATACATGTATCAATGCTGTATTCATAGAATGTGCCCACATAGCAATAATAGTACATTCTCCCTCCTGTGAAGTACTAGGTCTCTAAAATTAACCAAATTTCAGGCAAGATAGTTATTAGAATGGACAGCGCTCTCCAAGTTCAAAACAGTGACCTTGCAATAGTCTACTCTCGTGGTTCATGAGTGGTTGACAGCGGCACCTGAGCACTGGGTAAATCTGCCACCAAATGAGTGGTCCCTTACTAGACTATATATAGTCTATGGTTCCAAGTCACAGCATTATACTAGGTTCCTCCTGTGAGCTCCCAGAGAGAATGGACAATGGCGTGGGCTCTTTGTCACTAGCTAGCACTGTAGCAGGCCCTCATGAAATCAGTCAGTTTTTAACTGACTGATTAAAATACAGTTTGCATCCGTTTTTAAAAGGGATGAAACAGTCCATTGGTTGTCAGGATACAGTCTTGCCGGATGTGGTAGCATACTCTGTAATCCTACCACTTGGGAGGTAGGGGTAGGAGGATCAGGGTTCAAGGTTATCCTCAGCTGCATAATGAGTATGAGGCCAGCCTAAGTTACACAGACCCTGTCTCAAGCCCTCCTCCCAAAAGGTACAGTCTTGCTTAATGTAATGTGTCAATCTGATGTGAATTAATTCCCTGGATTCAAATGTGTTGTTTCTGTGTGTATATATAATTATAACTATGTATATTTGTGTCTGCATCATCATCTTAAAAACTCATAGTCATTACACCACATAGACTCTGAGGCCTGATCCCTGATTTTAAATACAATTTCTGCCCTTTCTCTTCCTTCCTTCTTTCCTTCCTTCCCTTCTTTCTTTCTTTTCATGACCTTAGCTCAGTACTTGATTTCTTTGAGACACTTTTTCTCAGTTGCGAGAATAATGAGTCTGTGGCCGGCAAGATGACTCAGCCTGGCAGCCAGAATTCCATTCCAGAACTGCCATGATGGAAGGAGGAGCCCTAGCCTCCCCAATATCCTCCAGCCTCCACACAGGTGCTATGGCACACATCCTCATCCCCTCCATAAATAATGTAAAGTAGTTAGAAAAATAATTAAGTGATTTTTTTCCCAAAGAGTCTATGTCTTAGAGTAGTAGGCCATTTTTCATGATAAGCCTCATGCAGAGAATATGCTTCATGTAACAGTAAGTACTCAGTACTTGCTGGCTCCTGTGGACTCCATTATGCCCCCATCATCATCTGGAAGCCTACATCCAGCCTGCCCTTGCCACCTGGCATGACTCTGCTCCTCCTCATACTCACAGTTCTCCTGCCGGTGGTGGTGGTGGTAACGTTTAGGAAAGGAGAAATGCTCACTTACCAGCTCAGGCTGCCAGGCCACAGCTGCCTGTGACGACTTGACTGATGTGGACAAAGGGCTTTGGTGGTGGTGGTGGTTTGTGTTCACTTGTATTCATGAGAGATGCTAGCATCAGATTATGTTGAGCACGTGTATCCAGAGCTAGTGTGAACAGTGCCTTGGGCTAAGAGGGAAGCACTGCAGGGAGTTTGTTTCTCTTTGGGGCTGGGGGCTTTGTAGGGGAGTCACAGTCAGATCAGATTTTAACAATAGCAGGGATTCGGAAGATGAGCCAAGGGTGGGTAGTCCCAACAGAGAGGGAGTCTGCACCATCTTCAAAGAATTAGGTGCTTGAAGTTCAGGGTTCAAAGCTAAGCAAGTGTTACTAAAAGTGAAGCTGGCAAGGCAGATGTGAAGTCACAGAGAGCCTCATAGACCAAAATCTAAGGGGCCATTGGACTGTATCGGCAAAGGAACTTGGTGTGCTAGAAAAACAGGGTAGGGTTACGTGGGTTTAAAACAACATGGCCTTTCTTTGTCTACACTCTTCCTGGATTCTCAGCACCTTTAAGCAGCCAATTCTTATAAATAGTATAACTGAAGGTGCTTGGCGTGGTGCACCTTTTAAATGTTTTCTTTATGTTTTTATTTGTTTGTTTGTTGTGTGTGCATGTGTCTGCTGGTACTGTCATACCAAGGCACACACATGGTCAGAGGACAGCTTTCCAGCTTTGTTCTCTCCTCCCACCGTGACATGGACCCTGGGAATGGAACTCTGGTTGTCAGGCTTGGTGGAGTGTGCCTCTAACTGCTGAGCCCTCTGGCCAGCCTGCATTTGCTTTGGTTGAGGCAGGATCTCACTATGGAGTCCTGGCAAGCCTAGGACTTGCTCTGTTGAACAGGCTCAACTCTGAGTCACAGAGATCTGCCTGCCCCTGCCTCCCGAGTGCTGGGATTATGAGTAAGTCCAGTGGTGCTGAAAATTCATTCACCGACTCTCAGGGATGTTTTGTTTGGTCATCATGATAACCAATATTGGGGGTGCGGGAGATGGAGACTGGGGGGCCAGGCCAGAATGAAAGGCAGCAGTGCTAAAAAGTAGTTCAGGATGGTGGAGTCAGAGGACCCTTCTTCTCTCATTTTCATTTTACTGATTTTACACAACTCAGTGTCATCCCTCTGTTCATACATACATTTTCATTACAATGTGTGTGCTGCGTGTGCACACATGCGCACACAACTTCGTGAAGTTGTTCTCTTCTGTCATGTGGGTTCTAGAGACTGAACTCAGGTCATCAGGCTTGTCAGCAAGCACCTTTGCCCACTGAACCATCTTGCCTGTCTGAATCAGTTACATAATAAATGTATTTATAAATGGGACTAATTACCAAAATGATAAAGCACTGTTTTCAGGGAGATTTTGGGTTGGGTTTTAATAGAGGAGGCTCTGCCCACCGGTCTCAAACTTCGTCCTGTAAGTGGCACTGAGAGGTCATTCCTATCTCTGAAATGTCCTAGGACCACAGTGAAGGGCTGGGGACACAATGAGAAAAAACCTAGGAGGAGGAGGCATAGAGGGTCATTAGAAAAGCCTGTACTAGTGACATGTTCTGTGTGCTTCAAACGTTTATTACAATACTTCTAAATCTTTCAAGGTTTCCTCACCCATTAGCTGCATTTAAAAGTCCAAATCTGGGATTATGTTTGGAGTTTTAAAGTGATTTAAACCCGCATGGACACTCCATCCCTTATATTCCTTTTCCCTTTTCTGTCTTTATTAGCATACATGCATCATTCTCCTGCAGGAAGGAAAATTAGTCTCAGCTGCAGCTGAGAGAAAGCAAAAGTCTAGAGGCCCAAGGGCTGGGTTACAGGCCTGTGCAAGGGTGTACAAAGACAGAGGGGCCAGGTTACAGGCCTGTACAAGAGTGTGCAAAGAAGGAGTGCCAGGTTACAGGCCTGTACAAGGGTGTGCAAAGAAGGAGGGCCAGGTTACAGGCCTGTACAAGGGTGTGCAAAGAAAGAGGGACTGGATTACAAGCCTGTGCAAGGGTGTGCAAAGACAGAGGGGCTGGGTTATAGGACCTGTGCAAGGGTGTGCAAAGACAGAGGGGCTGGGTTATAGACCTGTGCTAGGGTATGCAAAGACAGAGGGGCCAGGTTACAGGCCTGTACAAGGGTGTGCAAAGACAGAGGGGCTGGGTTATAGACCTGTGCAAGGGTATGCAAAGACAGAGGGGCCAGGTTACAGGCCTGTGCAAGGGTGTGCAAAGACAGAGGGGTTGGGTTATAGACCTGTGCTAGGGTATGCAAAGACAGAACTTTAAAGCTAATCTTATATCCAACCTAAGTTACTTTTTTCAGATAGGAAAATATCCACTGAAATATTTATTTGCTAAATATTCTCTGGTACTAGCTAAATATTTGTTTTAGTTAAAGTTTCTATTGGTGTAAAGACAGGACCACAACAACTCTTATAAAGGAAAACATTTAATTGGGGTGGTTCACTTATAGTTTCAGAGGTCAGTCCATTATCATCATGGCAGGGAGCATGGCAGCATGCAGGCAGACATGGTGATGGAGAAGTAACTGAGAGCCCTTCATTTTGTAGGCAACAGGAAGTCAATGAGACACTAGGCTGTATCCTGAGCCTAGGAATCCTCAAAGCCCGCCCCCATGGTGACACACTTCCTCTAACAAGGCCATACCCACTCCAACAAAGCCACACCTCCTAATAGTGCCACTCCCTATGGGCTTATGGGGGCCAATTACATTCAAACCACCACAGTATTTATCCCCTTGGCTCTGACAGATAGACTTTCTGTTTGCCTGAAAACCTACCCCTTAAATTTTTTTCACAGCTATTGAGTTGAATATTTATCACATATTTAAATAAACATCATACTTATGTGTTTAGACTCCATTTTATGCTATGTGTGTATGTTTCCTTTCCTAAGCTACAGTTTATGAATTTTGTTGTTGTTGCTGTTCTTTTTGAGACAGGATCTCATGTAGTGCAGACTGGCCTCAAAGTTAACATCTAGCCAAGGATGACCTTGAACCTAGCATGGTTTCAGGTTGAACTCAGCCTCTTGCATGCCCTACCAGCCAACCCCATTTTACTAATTTTGTGAAAGTTGTTTTATACTTATCTGTATTCATATATATTTCAATCTATTGAAATAGGAAATCTTGAAGGTGTTTGTTAATGAAGAACTGGCATCACAGTTTTAGCTAGAGAAGAGCATGTCCTTCCTGCACTTTTTGGTGATGCTGGGGATTGAAACCAGGTCTGTGCAGTTGCTAGGCCAGCATTCTACCACTGACCTGTGTCCTCAGCACTCTGTATTCACTGCTTTCAGACCTTGCTAAGGTGCCTGGACTGACCTTGACCTTTCCCATCTTCCTCGTCAGCTTCCTGAGTAGTAAAGACTACAGGCCTGTGTCCCTAGCCTGGCTTCGTACTCCTTTGTTCATGGGTCTCTGGAGGCAGCTTCCCTGCTCCTTGGATGTAGAGACCTTCTGCTCTCAATTTTAGAAAACATTATTTTCAGTTTCATCGCCCTTGTCATGGTTAACAATAATGGCCAACTTTTGTTGACTGCTTCATAGCTCTTCAGCCCCAGGCTTCCTTCTCTCTGCTGCAGCTTCTGAATCACAGTGTTTACAGTGTCTTCCCTGCCTAACAGTGTGGGGGCATCTGAGAGTGTAGCTGGGACTCAGATGTGTTACTAGAAAGAGAGCACCTGCCACTCTGAGCAGGACCTGCCCTCTTTTTCCTTCGAAAACGGACATGCTTAGGGCCACCACACCAACACTTCCCAGTAGCAGGCTGCTGGGGGCTGTTCTGTGGTTTCTTTGTGTGTTGGGATTTATAGGTCAGATCTCATCACTCTGCCAAGTACAATAAACACTCCTTCAACTGGAATCTTACTTTATAGTTGTTACTATTTTTCTTCTAGATGCCCTAAAAGTGACCAGCTCACAAGAGTGAAGTCCACATCCTAACTAGTCTAACTGCCGACCGGTGTGCTTTGTAGATGGGCATTACTCTGTATTACAGTTCAGGTTTGTAGATTGTATGCTGGTACTGCCAGCTCTCCACTCAGCCAGCTTAAGTGCTGGGACAGTCCAGTGGTGAGGGGTGTGCAGCCTCTTCAACAGTGCTTGTGTTTTGATTGCTCAGAACACTGACACTCTATACATGATGGGAAGAAATACAGTCCATGATTTTTATGACCCAAGAACTTCCTCTATGGAGTTACTAGGAAATGCAGCTGAACAGTTACAGAGAATAAAAACATTGGCAACCTACGAACACCTGCTTTCGTTATCCAGTCTAATTAGGTTAAATGTAACCAATTCCATCTGAACAAATTGAACATGATTTGCACTGTCCCTCGGCTGTATGCCCTTATTACTACTGCACACAGACCTGTCTAACGTGACACAGCTGGTGTGAGCCTCTCAGCTGGGGTGGGAGCAGGGGAGGGGGTTGAGAACAGGGCTTGGAGGCCCCTGGGGACTTCAGAGTTCTGAGCGTGCACCTATGAAATTTCAAGAAAATTGCCGAGGTTTTTGTCGTCAATAGATTAGTTGGTTTTCTCCAGACTGGACTCTGGTCTGAACTGTTGCTTTTCTCAAGGAACAGTGCACTCTGACATAAGCAGTTAACTCCCTTACTCAGGGCGGCATTGGATAAGTAAGTTAAAGTGATGCTTGCCATGTTAACTCCAAGTGAGTAGTGTGAACAGAGACCACTCTTAGAACTGCAGTTTCATGTTGTCTGGTAGGAAGATGGAGACTGTCCCTGCCATTTCAGTGATCTAATTAAATGCTGGTCATAGTGTGGCACTTGGATTGAGTGGCTGTGTCTGTGACAGAACCCTGTCCTGAAACTTTCTGACTTGCACTCCTACCCCCAGAGAAAGAACTGTTCCTATGTGCGGATGATCTCAGAACTCCATGGTTTCTGTCCATTCTCATGTTCCCGCCTCTCCCCTCTCCAGCCCTTCATCCCCAGTCATCAGAAACTAGTTGGCCTTGTCTATTAAACTGCAGTGCACATAAGTTTTTGTTTTTGTTTTTGTTTTTTTAAGTCTTGTTCTAGGGCTGAAGAGATGGCTCAAAGGTTAAGAGCACTGACTACTCTTCCAGAGGTCCTGAGTTCAATTCTCAGCAACCACATGGTGGCTCACAACCATCTGTAATGAGATCTGGCGCCCTCTTCTGGCCTGCAGGGATACATGCAGACAGAACATTGTATATATAACAAATAAATATATAAGTCTGTTCTGGATATTTTGCATAAATGGAAAGCAGACCTTTGTGGCCTTTCACGTCTGGGTTGTTTTACTTAATGTTTTCAAGTTTCATCCATATTGTGACTTAACGCTGCACTTTCTTTCTTTTTTTTTTTTTTTAAAGATTTATTTATTTATTATGAATGCAGTGTTCTATCTGCATTCAAAATAAAAAGAGGGTGTCGGATTCCCGGAGCCGGAGTTACAGGTGGTTGGTTGGGAGCTGCCTGATGTGGGGGCTGGGGCCTGAACTTCAGTCCTCTAGAAAACCATCATTTAGCCATCTCTCCAGCCCTCCTTTCACACTTAGATTTCAATAATTATGTTTTGTTCTTGTTGTGAAAGCCCTCCATGATGTTCTTGATTTTAATCCCTTGTAAACCACACATTTGCAAATGGTTTTTCCTCTTCTTCAAGACTTTTTATGTCACCTTTCATGGTGCTGTCTTTGGATGAACAAAGGTTTGTGTTTTGAAAAAGTCTGCCGAATCTGTGGTTCCCTTTGTGGCTGTGTATTTGACATTATACCTAAGACCTATTGTCTAACACCACAGAGATTCCATCCGTTTCTTCTGAAAGTTTTATAGCTCTATGATCCATCTGGGGTTAATTTTTTCATTTGGATTAATTGTTTAATTTGGTATGAGATACAATACAAGCATATCCTTTGTATGTGACTGTCCATGTGTATGTTAAAACAGCCAGAATGTTTATCACAAGAGCTGCACACTTTACATTCCCACCAGAAGGGTGGTCCTGTTGCTCCATGTTCTTGTCAACACTTGGTATTATCTTTGACAGCTTGGCTGTTGCACTGAGTATGTATAGCATCTTTATTAGGTTGAGCATCTTTGAGTATTTGCCATCTTTTTTGCAAAGTATCCAACATTTCCACAACTCTCGTGTAAACTGGTGTTTGTCTTATTGTTGAGCCATAGGTTCTTTTGGGCCACACATGTATGTGCCCTTAGACCCGTGGGAGGACAGCCTGTGGGAGTCAGTTCTTTCCTTCTACCACGTGGGTTCTAGCTTGGCAGTAGGAGCCTTTACCCACTTAGTCATCTCATAGGCCTGAGGTTTCGTTTCTTCCTCTGCATTGAGTTTCTTATAGAGGTAGACATTGGGAATAGTTTTTCCTCTTTCTGACTTTCATTTTCATCTCCTGAACAGTGTCTTTGCAGTAGACACATTCTTAATTTTGACGATGTCCAGTTGATTTTTTTCTTTCCCTCCCTCCCTCCCCCTCCCTTCCTTTTGTGGAAGAACTTGTTTTGTTTTTCGTTTGGTTGATTGCTTTGGTTTGGTTTAACCAGGGTCTCCTTGTGTAGCATAGGCTGGCTTAGACTCATAGTGCAGTCCTGGCTGGCTTTGAACCATCTTCCTGCCTTCTCCAGAATGCTAGGACAATAGATGTGCACCGTCATCCCTGGATGTCTCATGTTTTTCTGTGCCCTAGTGAAAAAGTCTTTGTTATCTCAAGGTCACACTTTCTTCTTAAACTTAGTGGGATTTTGTTTTGGTTAGCTGGCTGGCTTGGGGTGCTGGGGATAGGCTCTACAGTCTTCCAGGCAAGCACCCACTCACAACTCCTGGGCTGCATCTTTAGCTCTAAAGCTTTATGTTTCTAGATTTTACACTTAGGTTTCGTGATCTGCATCTGTGTAACTCCTGTGTGTGACGTGAGACAATGTCTTTGTGATTATTAGTTCCCTCACACCATCATTCCTTTGGCACTCTTTCCCCTAACCCACGTCCTTCCTCCTTTCAGGGATCCCGCCACATAAGTTAGGTCTCCTGCAGTTACCTCATGCTTTAGGCTTCTCTATCTTTCTTTTTAATTTGTGTTTCAGTTTTCCTGTCTTCCATTTCTGTATCTCCAGATTAACTCTTCTTTTGTTATCTAATCTATCCAGTGTGTTTTTATTTCAGACATTGTACTGTTGGTCTCTACAAGTTTCATTTATAACCTTCATATCTTCTGCATTTCTCTCTTTATCATGAGTAATGTATTTTATATGAGCTGTTTCCATGACCTCGTTCTCATTACATACTATTTCTGCATTTGTCTTTTGTTTTGTTTGTTTGTTTGAATTTTCCCTCTCATCTTGGGTCCCACTTCCCTTCTTCTCTGCCTAGTGGTTATTATTGGATACAGAAAGGGTCAGCTTCCTGCTGGAGGATGCTGGGTTTGTGCTGCTCATTTGATGTGTGAGTTTGTTTTAGCACAGCCATGTTGCTTAGGTCCCTCGGGGTCTTCTGAGGCTTGCTTTTAACCTTGTCCTGGAAGGTTCAGTCTGAAGAGGACCCTTTAGTTCGAAGCAGACAGCTCCACTGTATGGCAATGCCCGGTTACGTGTGTGATGCCCCCCTCACTACAAGGGCCCCACTCTGGATAGGAAAGCAAAACTAAAATGAGCTTTGGGAGCCTAAAGAATTGAATTGTTCAGCCCTCTGTGGTTTTCTTGTCCTCACTCCTCGCCCTGTGCAGTTTCTCTTTCTGCATACAGAAGTGTGGAGCCATATCCCAAGACCCCTTGCCCTGCAACCGTGCTGATCACCAGGGCTTCTTCCTCTCCAGAAATGTACCCCGCTGTCTGCAGCCTGACCTTCCCAACACTAATCTCATCATTCACCTCTGTGCTAGTGTCCTGGCTCTGTCCAGGAGGATATGCCCTGCCCTGTCCAGTGTGTAACAACAGTTTCCAGTTTCTGGTTGATGATAGTTGATGGTGATTCTTACAGTAATTCTTCAAGAACAGTGCAGATGCAGAATCACTTCCTCTACCTCATTTGACACCTCTTATTATCTTTATATCTGTGTATTTATATCTATAAGATAAAGGCAGTGCCCTCAGAAGATCAGATGGAAGTCATAGAAAGAATTGTGAAAACTTACAGAAAAATCGTAAAGAGAAAAAAGCTAACACTGTGAAAACACAGCTGTCTGGAAGCTAAGTAAATAGCAAAAAAAGGATGGTTATGGCGTGGGGGTGGGGCTTCTAAGCAGAAGTTTGGTGTCTAGACCATCTTCTGTTGCTAGAAGCATTATAGACAATGTAATTTAGAGAGAAAATAGTTTGTTTTGCTCACAGTTTTAGAAGTGAAAGAATGTGGTGTTGACATCTGACAAAGGCCTACTGCACTGTCATCCACAATAGAGAGCCACACGTGTTGAGAGCTTCCTGGCCCAGGTGTCTTCTCTTTTTATAAAGCCACTGTCCTTCTGGATCAGGGCCTCAATTTCGTAGCTTCCTCTGGTGTTTATTACCACCCAGTTAAAGTTCCCCCCACTTGCTCCACTCGTGTGGAGATTCAATTTCACTGTGAGTTGTGGTAGGGACAGACATCCAAACGGTAACACTGGGTGCACTTCCCCCTAGGCTCACCTTCTGTGGCTTCACAGCCCGACCAGATTCTGCTGGACTTGCCCCTCCTTGCAGATCACGCCTCCAGCAGTTTGTCTGCAATCCAGTGCTGCCAGAGACCTCTTTGGTCTTCGCTTCTGTTTCTTAAGATGCATACGTCAGAGCTCAGGCCCAGTCTTCGGACTGTCTTGTAACACTGGCAAAGGACTGAGATGGTTGGTCTGTCCCTCTCAGTGGAGGTGAGGCAGCAGAGGTAGGCCAGGTACTGAGAGGAGCCTGTCCACCGCTGTCCCCCTCGGAGTGTCTCCCTGCTGTCTCCAGTTGTCTGAAGATGTCAGAGCGGTTTAAAGTCCTTTGTGGGATCAGGTTAAACGAAAGGGGCAGCAGTGATGGGCAAACTCCAGCTAGTCTGGAGGCAACTGCAGGGCAGTTCTCTGAAGAAGCAGCAGCAGTCTGTGCTGGGAAATAACTGCAAGTTTGTGTTTGAGTTTGTCCTGTGCTTATCCACAGTGTTTCCTGGTTTGCTCTCTGTATTGAGCAAAGGCTAGGTGGGATGGAGACGGAGGGAAGAAGTTAAAAATGTTGGTCCCTCTGCATGGGATGAACCTGATGCACTCATCTTTTCTGGACTCTTCTGATTCCCAAGCTAGAAGGGCTGTGTCTTAGTTTATGGCTTAACAAGTGCTCTTCAAATAGCATACTTAGCAGATCCATCCCCTGCAGCCGGTAAGAGTCCTTTGCTTAAACATAGCTGCTTCTGAGCTGGCTCTGGTGCACAAGCCTATAATGCTAGCTAGCACTTGAAATGCAGGCACAGAGGTTTGAAGTTCAAGGTTGTCCTCAGCCACATAGTGAGTTCCATGCCAGCCTAAATATGTCCTAGGGATGAGATGGAGGTCTGTGGTTCTGAAAACATATGTACAACCAAAGTGTCCTAGTTCAGGTTACTGTTGCTGCAGTGAAACACCATGACCAAAGCAAGTTGGGGAGGAAAGGGTTCATTAATAAAGGAAGTCAGGACAGGAGCTCAAACTGGGCAGGAACATGGAGGCAGGAGCTGATGCAGAGGCCATGGAGGAGTGCTAATTTCTGGCTTGCTCTGTCAGCTTTCTTACACAACCCAGGACCACCAGCCCAGGGATGGCACCACCCACCAGGAACTGGGCCTTCCCCCACCAATCGCTAATTAAGAAAATGCCCTACAGCTTGCCTACAGCTGGATCTTATAGAGGCATTTTCTTAATTGAGGTTCCTCCTCTCAAATGACTTGACTTTGTGTCAAGTTGACATGAACGAGCCAGCACACAAGGGAAAAGGGAATATTCTCAGAGGGCCATATATGTGATAGGGCCAACCCCTGTATGCGTCTTTGAAGGGTGTCAAAGAACTAAAGACAACATCTGGCAAGAAAGAACAGCCAGGACCAGTTCAGGGAAGACCAGTTTCTAAGTCCTCTCCCAGTCCTTTTCTATGTTTGTGACTGAAAGGGCCTCTGGGGTCAGGATTACAGTTTACTGGGAGAGGCAGGGGATTCGACAGAAGAATGGAATTTCCCTTTGATAAGGAGAAGCCAAGAATTAATAAATCAGTTGATTTTTTTGTTGTTGTTTTAGTTCCTATGGTTTCCTGTTCTGTACAAGTAACATTTTTTACTGAGAAATTGCATAACAAGACATTAACATTCACAGAGTACAAATTATCAGCTGATTATTTTTAGACCCAGTTTATCAGCCATTTCACAGAAGAACTTCATTTGGCTCAGATTCTAGTCCTCACTGAACTGAGAGCTGGTGGGACACCCCACTGCAAATTCAGTCTTCTTAGTCCCTCCGTTGAGGGACACTGGGAGAAAACTTAGAACAGTTATGTCTGCAAACCTATGGGGGGACAGGGGTGTGGTCTTGTGTATCCCAGGATGCCCTTTAACCCACTGTGTAGCTAAGTGACCTTGATCTTGTGATCCCCCTACCCCCACCAGTGCTGGGATCACAGGAGTAGACTACCACACCCAGTTTGTGTGGTGCTGGGATCAAATGCAGGGCCTTACACACAGCAGGCCTATCCCCAGCGCATCTGCAAACTTGTATCAACCTAGCAGCATCAGAGAATTCGGTGCCTTTGCAAAATATGAAAGAGACTCCTCACTTGAGGTGGCAGGAGCAGCGTAAGAGCCTCTGCGTCTCAGTGGCAGGTGAGTCCCAAGATAACCTAGTGAGTCTCATTGTGACCTGCTGGTCAGCTGCCCATCAGCTCCTCGTCAGCTGCCCGAGCCTCTGTTGTTTGGTGGTCTGTTTCTCTCTGGAGGAGGATCCTTTCCCATCTGTGCCTCTGGATTGCAGCTTGTCTGTAACCATCTCTGCCAGGACCAAGGAAATGTCGTCTCTCCAGCCTGTACAACGTTTCCTTCTTGGCCTTTGTCTTTTGGACAGCTGAGCACAAGACTGTTGGGGTGTTTGTTGAATGACATCACAGTGAAGACTGGGCACTGTATGTGCTCTGGAGCTCTGTGGCTGAGAACTAGAGCAAGGGGCTGGCTTCTGGTGAGGGAACACTCTGCTGAAGCAAACACCAGTTAGACTGCAGAATTCCGTTCAGCAAGGCAAGTGTGGCACCCAGAAGAGCAGATGACCCCAGATGGGCCAAGGTCAAGTGCATGTGGTCCCGCCACTCTACAGCATCAGCAGTACTTGGCAATTTGCTAGCAAACATGCTTGCAGGGTCTTACTGGATTGGAAACTCTGGGGTGAGCAGCTAAAATTTGAGACTCCTAGTCCTCTTGGAGAGTTGGACCTCTCCTTTAATTGTGTATGTTCTCACTCTCTCCCCTCCCCCCCCCCCCCCCCTCCTTACTCTCTCCCTCCCTTCTTACCCCCTCAAATTAAATACCTTTGTATTTTAACCCCAATGTATCCATAATTATGTGGCAGTGGTATCAGCCACAGTTTTTTCAGAATACCCTTGTTAAAACTAATACGCATCTTTAATTTGGGTTTTGGGGTGTGTAGAAGGGGGTATTCATTTCAGGTAGAAGGTTTGAACCCAGTACTTCATACATACTACCAACTGAGGTGTGTGTGTGTGTGTGTGTGTGTGTGTGTGTGTGTGTGTGTTTGTGTGTTCCACACATACATTTAAGACAAGTTGTTGCCCTGTAGCCCAGAATGGCCTTGAACTCATGATCTTGTCTCAGCCTTCCAAATACTGAAGTTACAGATGTGAATTTAAAAGAAGCTTTGAGGCCAACCTGGGCAGCACAGAGAGACTGGTATCAGGCATTTGATAAACCTGTATGAGTAGCTCAGACCTTATGATGGTCTACAAGCCTGCCACTAAGATTAGCTCTTCCACTTGGACTTTTTTGTGCGTGGTGACAGATATAGATCTATTTGTAATCTTTTACATATTGACATCCAGTTATGCCAGCACCATTTGTTGAAGATACTTTCTTTTTTCCATTGTATAGTTTTGGCTTCTTTGTCAAAAATCAGATGTTCATATGTGCGTGGATTAATGTCAGGGTCTTCAATTCAATTCCATTGGTTCATATGTCGATTTTTATACCAGTACCAAGCTGTTTTTATTACTTGAGGTCAGGGATGGTGATGCCTCCGGAGGTTGCTTTATTATACAGGATTCTTTTAGCTATCCTGTGTCTTTTGTTTTTCCATATGAAGTTGAGTGTTTTTCTTTCCAAGTCTGTGAAGAATTGTGTTGGGTTTTGATGGGGATTGCATTGAATCTATAGTTTGCTTTTGGTAGGATTGCCATTTTTACTATGTTAATCCTACCTATCCATGAGCATGGGAGATCCTTCCATTTTCTGATATCTTCCTCAACTTCTTTCTTTAAAGATTTAAAGTTCTTATCAAAAAGGTACTTCATTTGTTTAGTTAGTGTTATCCCAAGGTATTTTATATTATTTGTGGCTATTGTAAAGGGTGATGTTTCTCTGACTTCTTTCTCAGACCTTGAAAACCTAACTAACATGACTATAAGTTTGTTATTATAAATGACTATTAATCTGTACTTCTTATTTATATATTACATTTTAAATGAGCTGCATAAACATAATGCCTTAAACAAGAGTAGAAATAAACATACAGTATAACAAAAAAAAAAAAAAAAAAAAAAAAAAAGATTAGCTCTTTCTCCCAAACTCACTTAATATGCTGCTGCTAAGTCATCTGTCAGCAGCCTGATCAGTGTCAGTGTCCCTGTCTTGGCTAGTTAGGAATGGCAGATTTGAGGTTCTAAGTTAACTTTAGGTGCCATTGTTCTGGGTGCAAGGTAATACTGAAATCCCCAGGTTGGAACTGAGACATACTCAGATGGTACAGCTGAGCTCGCTTGAGGACACAGGGTGAGTGGCTGCTGAGCTGCACACAGACGGGACTTGTGTGTGCTCCTTCATTCCTCCCTGAGAAACATGTATTCAGGAGAGTTGAGTAGTGCAGGTGGACCCTCGGGAAACTGTCATCAGCCTCCCAGACCTGCCATTACCAGTGCTGGCCCTGGTGATGCTTCACCAGACCTTGGTTAAACTGCAGGGAGATGATGCTGTGGCACACTTTTTAAAGCCAAATTGTTTCCATTTCCCTTGGTGTTGAGATAGAGTGTGAGATAGAGGTAATCTGCTTGCCTGGCATGGACAGACCCAGGTCCAACCCCCAGAACTAGACAACTGTTTGCACTGGCACACTATGGTTCCATTTCCTCTTCTGTGTGATGATGGGGGGGGGGGGTGTTGTACTTTGGTTGTCTTTGTTGACAGGGTCTTACTCTGTAGCTCAGACTGGCCTGGAATTCTACATAGCCCAGGATAAACTTAAACTTGCTGCAGACCCCCTGCCTTAGCCTCCCAAGTGCTGGGATTATACACATGGATTAGCCACCATGCCCAGATAATGGTGGAGTTTGAGTCTTTTGGTTTAGTTTTCAAGACAGGATATAACCCAGGATAACTTTGAACTCCTGATTCTCCTGCCTGTTCCCAAGCACTGGGGTTCCAGTAATGTACTACCACACCTGGCTAATTCTAGCTTTTTAACACTCTTACTTTGCAAAAATAAAAATTTGGCAACTGAGCTAGAAAGGTGGCTTTGAGTTAAGTGCTATTACAGAGGTTTGGTTCCCAGCACCCACATCTGGCAGTTCACTATTCCTGTAACTCCAGCTCCGTGGGAATCTGGTGCCAAAGTCGAGCCTCCCAGCACTCACATGCACATACCCAACACACACACATGCATACACATAATTTAAAATAAAACATATTTTTTAAATTGGTAATTTATAGCTGTCTGCTCCATTACTTATGACTTTGTTTTGTATTTTTAAGACAAAGTCAGTCTCACTGTGTAGCCCAGGATAGCCTTGAACTCATAGGGATCCCCCTGCCTCAAAGTGCTTGGATTACAGGATGAGCCCAATAACATTTTACCGGGGAGTGTTTTTCCAACGAGGCCCGACAGAACAGCAGGAGGTAGTGTCCTTCCGCGTGAATCCAGCCATTAAGCCATCATCCTAAGGATTAGAAATACACTTTACTCTGAAGAACGAACAAAAACCATATCTGAAGATGAACTCAGATTGAGTGTGAGTCTCAGTTACACATTCTTGACTGTGCTGACCACACTGGTGGGGACATGCAAAGACTTCCCAACAGGAAGAGCTGGGAAAGCCCCATGCAAGATGGGACTACCAGAACCGACTAAACCTAGTGCAGATACAATAGGGCCAGTTAAACTTGATCCTTTCGGTGAGACCGTGGCTTCCCAGGGAAGAAGGAACCCAAAGTAGTCAAGTTTGAGATGACCAATGGAAAGGTACAGTTTAAAAATGACTGCCTGCTAGCCAAGGCTGCTGAACTTGTGACCAAGAGCTGCTGTCGGTTTCTTGTGCCCTGCTGATAGAAGGTGCTCATACAGATGAAAATGTCAGAACCCCATGTTGAAGGAGACTCTGAAATCTCACGTTGCCAGAGCAACTACTGTGGGAGTATCGTCTGTGTGGAGCCCCAGACAGTAACAGTAGCTGTCAGTCCCAGATGCACACCAGAATGACCTGGGTCACTTTAAAACTACACTGCTAAGACTCTCCCAGACGTGTGATCAGGTGTCCCTGAACATGTTTTCCTAAATCTCCCCAATGAGTTTCACACGCTCCCTGGGCTGAGAACCGCTGTAGGAAAGGAATTCTTTGTTATCTCTGCAGTTGCTTATTATAAAAAGTTGGACACTCCTCCCTCCAGCCTCCTGTTCCTCCTAGAGGCCCCTCACTCGGTTCTGGATCACAGTTTCCACCCATGGGACCTCCATGCAAGCAGAGGCTGGTCTTTTCAATTCACTGCCTCATGAGTCTTAGGAAAGACCAAGAAGACTGTACATGGTGAGCCAGTGTCTACACTGTGGAAGCCCACTGCCCCACTGCCTGCCAGCAGCATGGGATGGTGCTCATTCATTCTTCCGAATGCTTAGTCACACTTCCTTAAAGAGAGAAAGCACCATGGTGAATGCCCTTCCGCTTCCCTTCCGGGAAGTTCCAAGCTGCATCAGTGCCCTTTGCATCTTCCTTCCTTCCCTCACCCCGTTCTTCCTCGCTTCGCATTCGGTGTCCTGAGGAAGCAGACAACCCGTAACTTCCCGGGGGATCACTTTGCTCAGGTGGTTCCCTGGGCTTGAATGGGCCCCACATGTCTCTTTCTCAAAGATGACTGACTACCTCTCCTTAAGGGCAGTGATCCTATCCCATCTAATGCTTAGCACATAGGAAGCAGGCAAAATAGTTTTGAGTTAGAATTAAGACTATATTTTAAAAATCTCCACAACTGAAAGCAGAACATAAAGCTTAACAGGTAGAGATGGTTTCATAGGATTAAACCCAACAAAGCAAACAAGTTGCCCTAAGTTCCAGGTACAAGGCAGCTCCTCTCTCGGTGATCATTCAAGAGAAGGGAGGCCGTGGCTTCCGTGGACTGCATCAGGATCCAGCAGTAAGGCCAGTGTCCTGGTGTCAGAGCAAGGGAGGTGAATGGCCCGGATAGCTAATGCAGGGTTAAGACCATTCTGTGCTCCAAGTTAAGAAGGGTGAGATCTGCCTGTAGCAGTTGAGCTGCAACAGGAAGAGGAATCCCATCTTAGCAAACAGAGGGACCAAAATAATGGTGAGCAGATGCCTACAGGGCTGTCATCAGGGGGTAGAATTAGGACAGTGAGTGGAGCTGGAGAAAAGTCCTTGTGACAATTATTATACTAACAGCGAAGTGTGCTGGCTCGTGAGTGTCATGGCACTGCAGGATCCACCCCAGAGCCTCTGGTGCTTTACAGGGACCCAAGTCCTGCAGGAAGTTTGGACTTTTCCCCTGGGCACTTCAGAGGCTTTCCTGAGCAGAGGTGACTGGTTTGCATTGAGGGTCCAGAAGAAATGCAGCCGTTCATTTCACTGATGCCTCCCATTCATTCTCCTGTATCCTTTCCTAGAAAACCACATGGAAACATGACTTCTTTCTCCTTGCTTTTTTGCTGTCTAGCTCTGGAGAGTCTTGGCCTCTGGGAAGATGTGAGAGGAATTGTCTTGGGATCAGAGCTGGTTACAGGGTTCCCCTGGACCTTCAAGGTGCCAGGCCTGCCGCAGTACCTGCAGAGCCTTACCAAACTAGCCATCCCTGAAGTGTGGGCATCTCTGGCTGAGGCTGAAGGACAGGCCGCTGCTATTCCCCTCTCCTTTTCTCGGCTTCTGGAGTCTTCCTTTCCTGAAGTACGCTTGCTAACCCTGGATACCCTGCTGGAAAGGGCAATGTCCTGTGAACTGGGAGAGAAGGGACCACCTCCCTTGCTGTGTAGTATGAGAGAAGAGATCCTGCTGTTGGCGATGAAGGAAAAGCACCCAGGATGTTTCTGCCGGGTAGGGTCTCTGCTGCATTGACCCCTCTGTGTCCCACATTCAGTTGTAAACCACCAGGAAGATACAGCCGAGGAAAGCAAGTCAGGCTTGTGCTGGCTGGGCAGCAGACAGTGACTTAGCATCCCTAAGACCAGGCTCTGTGTTGCTTGGCTTATGTGTAGAAGAGCCCCTGAGGCCAGTGGAGCTGCTGTAAAGATTCTCCAGTTACAGTCCAGCCTCTCTGTCCTTAGAAAGATCAGTGAGAATCAGCAGGGGGGCTGGAGGGCAGAGTAGGTGGTGCTGGCCCACAAGCATGAGGCCCAGAGTTCAGATCTCTAGCACCCATGTAAAAGGCAGCGAGGTATGGCAGCCTACCCGTAATGCCAGCACTCAGGGGATGAAGATGGGATCCCTGGGGAAAGCTGGCTAGCTAGACCAGACAAACCAGGAAGTTCCAAGTGCAGTGAGAGACCTGGAGAATGGTCAAGGGAAGCAACTGACGTCACCTCTGGCCTCCATTAGCCATGACACATCTCAGGTTATCTTGACTGATACGCCTAATTATAGGCAAATGGCTACCTGGGAAGCCTGGTCAAAATGAAAGTAAGGTTTCCGGGCATGACATCTCAGATATTTAGGAGGCTGGGGCCAGTCTGGGCTACAGAGTGAGTTCAAAGCTAGCCTGAGTACTTAGTGAGACTGTCCCAAAATTAAAAAGTGGAAAAGGGAGGGGAATCTGGCTCAGTCTAGCATGTGTGAGGTCACATAAGCTTCTAGTGCTGATACTAGCTCACCAAGGACCCTCAAGCTTGTCATTGCTCTGCCCTGCCTCAGTTCCTCAAAGATGTTACAGAGGAAATAAGAAGTCAGCAGAGCCGGGCGATGGTGGTGCACACCTTTAATCTAGCACTCGGGAGGCAGAACCAGGCAGATCTCTGTGAATTTGAGGCCAACCTGGTCTACAGAGTAAGATCCAGGACAGGCACCAAAACTACACAGAGAAACCCTGTCTCAAAAAAACAAAAAAACAAAACAAAACAAAATTCAGTGGAATTTAGGGGCTCTTTGAAAATAGATTTCCCTCCTTACTGCCATAAACAATCTTGATTTAGGACCACAAGACTTTTCCTGTGTGTTTATTTATCTTGTTTTCTTGGATTTGACCCACAGGTCCTGAAGGTCCTCTGTCATATGAACCCCGGTGAATGGCTTCCCCAGACAGAGGGCTGCGTTCACCTCTCCCCACAGGAGTTCCTGATCTGGACTATGGATATTGCCTCCAAGGACAGGTTTGCCTCGGCCTCTGTGCAGTCTTGTGGATTAATGCCCCTTCAAATCATCATGTAGGGAGAGCCTGCTCGCTGTCTTCCCTAAGGGCTCAGGGACTGGGTTCCTTTCTAAGCCTCAGCCTCGGAGCTGTGTTTTAAACTCCAGAATGTCCAGTTTTCACACTAGTAACCAAAGGGTACAAGAAATTGTACAACCAGGTAAAGGATTAATATCTACAAAGGTTATAAGCTATAAACATTTGTGCATAAAATATGTTAAATATAGCTCAGTTGGTTGAGTGCTTATCTAGCATCAGCAAAGCCCTGAACTTGATTCCCAGTACCACAAAAGCTGGTGTGGTAGCACATACCTGTGATCCCAGCACAAAAGAGGTGGCGGTCGGAGGATCAGAAGTTCAGGGTCAGCCTTGCCTACGTTGTGAGTTTGAGGCGAGTTTCAGTTACATGAGCCCCTGTCATCTCTTGTGTTGAACTTGACTTATGTGTGTGGTAACTGTTGAGAATTTGAGAGTTTTCGTTTTCTTCATTTCCCAGGTCTGAAGTCCAGAGTGAAGCTCTGAGACTTGCATCCAGAGTAATTGCCTACCACGTGCAGACATGTGAGGAGGTGAGGCTGACTCTGTCCCTGTCCTGAGGCCTGTTCCTACCCGGAGGGTGGTGGTGGACAGAATCACGGCAACTCAACAGAAATGTTACTTGTCCTGAAGTTTCACTCTGGGAATCACGGGCAAAGACTCAGAACACATGCTTTCTTCTCTCTCGTTGTAGCCACTTTTGACTAGAGCCTCTGAGGGTGAAGTCTCCCGTCCCCAGCACCCATATGTCCATTGCTTTCTCCCATATCAATAGCTAGACCGTTTGAGGAGGACTGAGCAGGCAAGTCAAGGATGTTTAGGAGTACAGCTTGGTGGGCTACTTATGAGGCTGGAATACCCTGCCTGTCATGTAAATGAGCTGTATCTGAACCGAGTCCCATGTGGGCCCAACCTGTCCCACATCCCCTTTGAGGGTGAAGTGGGACTAAAGTAAGCAAACCAGCCTCCTGGGAAAGGCCGTGAGACAGATACATACCTAAGTGTATTCAAGAGGCACAGTTCCCAGGCTCAGGAAACATGGCGGAAGAGGGGGCAGAGAGAATTGAAGAGCTGGAAGACAGGGAGAAGGACAGTGACATCACATCCTCTAGACGGGACACAGCAGTGTTACTTATTATACGGGGCCTGCACAGCATAGGCCTTCCCAGCAGTCAGTCATGGATAGGTGAGGGATCTGTCCCTTGAGTCATAGGCTACCAGTAGACTCTGAGAGAGCAGTCATTTTAAGTTGTGTAACCACTAGTGAACCTACCAGACTCCAGTCAGCAGCTTCATTACCAAGGCCACACAACACAGATGACCTGATCAGTCCCAGGGGAACACAAAGGAAACAAAACCTGGTATGGGAAAGTGTAGTAAGGAAGAAGAGGGGGCAGAGATGGAAGGAGATGAGAAAGGCAGGATGAGAGCAATAAGAACACGTTATAGCCTTCTGTAAACTTAGAGAAAAGAGAGACGGCATCATCTCAAGGTAGTGAGCGGGCAGTACAGTTACACCTTCCTCGCTGTGCTGGTGGAGACAAAGATGGTGGCTTCTGCATGATGTCCAGGAGAGATGCTGAGATGCCGAGATGAGCACATTAGAATGCAGGCTAATGGACAAAGAGAATGCCGAGTCACTGGCAGGACTCAGGATCCCAGGGGGGAAGGGAGTGCTTGAGGACTGAGGAAGGCTAGAAAGAGGAGGTTTCTACAGGTCAGATTGCCTGGAGAGATGGAGAGACGGCTCATCAGTTAAAGGCACTGGCTGCTCTTCCAGAGGTCCCAAGTTCAATTCCCAGCACCCACATGGTGGCTCACAACCATCTGTAACGCAGTCTGATGCCCTCTTCTGGCCTGCAAGGATACGTGCAGCTAGAGCACTCATACATAACATACATAAATAGACAAAATTTAAGAAACAAAAATTAGATTACCCAAGGCTAGGCCAGGGTAAAACCTCAGTGTTAGCATTAACAAGCAAGGAAGCAGATGCCGTGCTCTGTCATTCAGAGGCACAACTGAGAGCCAAACCTAGGTCAGAGGCCACTAGGAGATACAAAAATTTAAAATAAATGAAAGGAAACAGTGTTTAGAAGTATAGAAGATGGGGGCTGGAGAGATGGCTCAGAGGGTAAGAGCACTGGCTGCTCTTCCAAAAGTTCTGACTTCAATCCCCAGCAACCACATGGTGGCTCACAACCATCCATAATGAGGTCTAGTGCCCTCTTCGGACCTGCAGGCACACAAGCAGACAGAACATTGTTTACATAATAAATAAATAAATCTTAAAAAGAAGAAGTGTAGAAGAGATATGGAAAGACATGATTTGCTTAAAAGAGAAATACGTCTACGGGCATAGCTCAGTAAAGAAAAGCACTTGCCCAGCAGGCTCCAGGCCCTGGGTTCCAAACCTCCCTAGCACTACAACCAACCCACGCCTACCCCTGTAACTCCAGCACTCCCGGGGCTGAGGCAGAAGGACCACAGTTGTGAGCACAGCTACATAGAAAGACAACTGTCTCAGGAAGTAACAGCGACAGCAAAACACAATAGCCCCGAGTTCGAGGGCAGCAGTCTAGACGGCGAAGCAAGTCCGCCCGAGAAACCAGCTCAGCCGCTCCTCACCAGTGCTTCCATAGGTAGCTGTTGGGAACTTGAAGCATCTTCCCGTGAAATTGGAACATTGTCTAGGGAGAGAAAGCGCCACCACGGAACTGCAGAAGGACATGGAGAAGCACATTACCAGAGCTCTGGGGAGGGAGCTGGGCCTTGCGGTCGGCAGCAGAGAACGTCAGTTTCCATCCATAGAGCCATTGCCCCGCAGCTCAGAGGAATGGACAGGCTCATGTGGTACAGCTAGAGGTTCAGCTCCTGGTGAGGTGTCGGGAGACTGCCCTCTGGTTCTCTGACGGTGCCTCAGACATGGCAGAGCGTGGCATGTGGTGAGAAGGCATGAAGAAAGGGAGCAGACAGACAAACAGAAGAACCCACTTGTGCAGCAGAGCTACTCAGATAAGGGTTAGCCCGCCTGGAGATAACAGCACTCATTTATCCTTCAGTGTCACAGGCCTACTCTCGTCACCTCTCGGGGCACTGTCCTGTAACTCGTCACAGCAGCAGCATGAGCTCACATGACCTTGGGGGAGTCGCCTTTATAGGAAAAGTGAGAAATGAGTACAAAAGCTAAAATTAACCAAGAGCCAGAACTCAGAGCAGAATATTACTAGACCGTGAACAGGAAGAGATGAAGCTTAGAAACCTTAATCTTTCAGATGTGGTGGTATACACCTGGAATCCCACAGCACTGGAGAAATAGAAGGCGGAATCTGAGTCCAGAGTTCACAGCCAGCCTGTGCTATAGGAGACCCTGCCTAGAAGGAAAAAAACCCTTAGTGGTTGAGAAAGGAGCTGCTCACAGAAGATTGCATGTTATGTGGCCTCATTTCTATAGCATGCCCAGTTAGGCAAACCCATAGGATCGGAGAGTAAAGAATGGGGTAGGGACAGGGACAGAGCATGGTAGGAAAAGGCGTGGCCCTTCTCCTCGTGGGCAAGTGCTCTGAAGTTGACTGTAGAAGGGAATGTGTTTACTCTGACCTGTACATCACACAAAGCTCACACAAGTCAGAGTATCACAGATGTGCCACAGACATGTACATGTCTTAAGTGTCAGTTAAAGTCTTAAAAGAAAAACGTAAATTATGTACCAATAAAGCTCTTGTTATCAAAAACAGTGGGGCATTGCTTAGAGAGAGCACTGAGCTGCTGCTGTTGTCTGGGGCTGCAGGTACAGCTGCCTGGAGCCTTCCTTCCTTCTTTTCGCCCATTGGAGATCACTCATGAGCCCCTCTTGTGTTCTCAGAATAAGGATTCCATAGCCTCTGAGCTGAGGCAGTGGGTCCAGCTGGTTGTCTGTTCCTGTGGAGACCATCTTCCCACTGCGTCTAGACTGGCTACTGCTGAAGTCCTCACGAGCACCGCGCCCCTGTTCCTCACCAATCCTCAGCCCATTCTTGGTAAGTGTGCTGAGCAGGGTGCCCAGTGCACGCGCCTCAGCTAACACGGGAAGAGCTAGAGAGCCCAGACTAAAGGAGGGAACACGGTCAAAGGCAGCATGTGTGACGCTTTTCCATGTCTCCAGGATTCTCTGTCCCGGTTCCTATTGTGACTGTCACCAACAGCTGCTTGCCTTCTCTCCCTTCTGTCTTCTGAAGCTGTCCTGTGTGCACTTTTTCAGGGCACCCAGGAGCTTTGCACTTTCCTGTCTGTAAATGTGACCCTTTTGGTAGTCCATTATTAAAAACTCTCATTTGAGACAGTGTCACTGTGTAGCCCAGGAGAACCTGGAACCTGAGAAGTCCCCTGTCTTGGCTCCCAAGTACTGGGACACCATGCTCCGCTGCTACAGAGCTTTGAGTGGGCTCCCACTGTCTCCAGACTAAATCCACACATCCTTTAACATGGCTCACTAGGCCCTTTCTGTTCCACTCTTTCTGCTTTTCTGTTTCATCCCTGGCCCACACTCCTGCTTCATCATCTGCCACTCCTTCCTCAGGCCTGTTTGTCATCCTCAGGATCCAGCTCTCTATAAACAAACTCTGCCTGACTGACTTGTTGGCCTTTCAAGACTCAGCCCAACCTTCTCCTCCTTCAGGAAGCCAGGACTTCCTTAATAGACAAAGGGAAGTGCTCTCCAGGACTCCATGCTGCTGAGGTTAAGAAGGGCCAGGCTGGCTTCCAGGCTTTTGTCTGATGTCCCCACTGGGCTGCTGGTTCCCTTCACTACTGAATGAACTTGAAATCAACCCTGGAAAGGCGCTATTCCAAAGTCAAATGGCTGTGCAACTCTGAGCTGGTTTCTGAACTGGGCTTCTCCCTCACTCTCATGCCTAGAGAGCAGTATCTAGGGAAAAGCTTCGTGCCAACGGTGCTGAAGGAGATTGAGTCTGAGGAGAGCCTCAGAAGATGAAGAGCATGGAGGTGTTATTTCATGTTTTTATTGTGTTGCTTTGGAGTTTATTTTGATTTGTAAATACAGGGTTTAATTAAAGAAACCCAGGGCCACAGAGCCAGGCTCTGGCCCAGACCCTGTTCTCTTCTGCATGTAGTCACTTCCTATCACTTCCTGTTTCTCTTGACTGCTTTCATGCTTGGCCTCAAGAATCAGGCAGGGGCTCAGCCCGCAATGAGCTTGCAGTATTGTTGTGGTGACAGATTTCCAGGTTAGGGGAAGAATCAGTTTTTAGGTGGTGACAGTGAAGTTTAAGTGAGACCTGTGAGTGCCCACCTGTGCAGCCTCTGTCTTGCTGTCCCTTCCCTGCTTCTGAGTGACGTCACCAACGGCCCTCCTGTGGTTACGATTTAATCACTGAACCCAGAGCCATGAGGCTAATAAACTCTGGTTAGGTCAGGCGTGGTGGTCTGTGCCAGCAGTCCTAGCTACCTGAGAGGCTGACGCTGGTAAACTGGCCTAGATAGACAGCACAGTGAAACCTTCTCTCTAAGGCAGTATGTTCCTTCTTTTGTGTCAGGCATTCGCAGGAAGCCCAGTACATTCTGCAGCACATTTTTCTCAACAACCTTGGTTACTCCGTCACTCACAATAAGTAGAATTTGTGTAAGACAACCTGAAATTCTTGTGTGGAATTGAGTCTTGGTTTGTGTTAGCTGCTGGTGCTAGGGATGGCATGCCAGAAACAAGGAAGGGGATCAGCGATGGCCAGTGGCCACAGCTCACCAAGAGCAGCAGCCAGCCAGAGACTCGAGGACAGCTTGAAAGGGACTAAAGAGGGGAATGTTTCAGAGGTTCAGATGACCTTGGAACTGAGAAAACTCAAGATGGAGTCTTTGGCGGCACATGCCCAGAATCACAGCCTTTGGGAGGTGGAAGCAGGAGGGGATCAGGAGGTCAAGGCCGTCTCGGGCTACAGAGTGAATCTGAGGCAGCCTGGGCTGCTGGAAACCCTGTCTCAAAAATTGAAAAAGCATAGAGTCTGTAAGGAGGAGTAAAATGTAAAGCTGATCTGGGAGTAGAGATCTAAACTCCAGATGGCGCTGTTGGCAAAGGGGGTGGGGCCTCAGCTCAGACTGCTCCTTTAGAGGCAGCGGGTGGTGCTCTGCCATTGCTCTCTAAGGAGACCTCCTAAAATGTGTGCCTGGAGTCCATTTCAGTGTTTTCCTGCAGCCACCCAGCATCATTTGTGACTGCTCTTTACCTGTATTCTAGATCTCATGGCTCTCGATGCTGCTCAGGGCAGATTCAGCCTGTTTGTGCATATCAGTACCATATGGTAACCAGCAGAACCCGTGCCAAGGGCCAGTGGCAGCAGAAAACAGGCCCCAGGGACATGTAACACAGGCCCTTTGTCATGGCCTTCCCCACTTTGGATTCTTGCCCCCAAACCTGATATTGATTAATACTTTGCTTTTCAGAATTGGTTAAGTTCTCGTAGTCTGCAAAGTACTCTCTGGTTTTTTGAGATAAGGTCTCACCTTGTAGCTCAAGCCCCCACCTCCATACAGGGTCTCATTATGTAGCCCTGGCTGTCCTGGAACTCTATATGTAGACCAAGCTGGCCTTGCTCTCACAGAGATCTACCTGCCTTCTGAGTGCTGGGATTAACCATGTGAAAAACATTCTTGTTGCATAAATTATGGCACTTCAGAGAGTTTTCCAGAACTTTGTAGGCCAGTCAGCACCTTATGGAGACTCTGTCCTTCCTCCTCCCACAACAAAAGATGTTTCCAGGCTCCCCCAGCAGGTCCCTCTCTGTTCCAGTGTTGGTCTGATCCTCAGGTTTTCCTGTCTTACGGTAACACCCCCTCCCAAAAAGGAATGGCTGTGGCTTCTTCATAATGTGGTTGAAGTAGTCTTACTAAATGCTTGTCAGTGACACTGTAGATGACATGAATTCCTGACATGATTTTCTTTACAGAACTGCAGGACACGCTTTCTCTCTGGAGGTGTGTCCTTACCCTTCTGCAGAGTGAGGAGCAGACCGTCAGAGAGGCAGCCGCTGAGATTGTGACAGCAGCCATGTCACAAGGAAACACTTGCCAGTCAACAGGTACCTTGTTCTTGACCTTGTATCTTCTTCCCTTACTGATTCAGGACCAGGATTGGCACACTTGGCTGCCTAACCATTCAGTCTCTTCCTCAGCCTTATCACTGTAAGGGGAACCTGCCAGAACCACAGGCAAATGAACAAAAGCAAGTCACCTCCCAGATTTGGTCTGCCAGCTATATTCTGTGGACTCTACTTAGAACCTCCTAGAGAAAGTTGTTTTCAAATGTAGAAATTTAATATACAGCATCCTTTCTTGTTTGCATTGTTAAGTTTTAAATTAGGGCAGATCTTGACTATCTATATGGTTACACAAGCCAGGAATCCTGACCCGTCATTTTGTTCCTACGTGCGTTTTCATATGTGTAAGTTGAATTCTGCCTTTCTGTGCCTTTGTTCCTTTTTTGTAACCACATAGCCCAAGAGACAGGAGTCAGGCAGAAGGACAGAGGTCTGGATGGGTAGTGCTAAACTCACTCATCTGGGTGTTAGGGAAGCAAAAAGGAACTCCTCTTGAGGGAGGACATGGGCTGCTGGCCTAAGGGACGAGAAGCAAGTTAGAATGGAAGCAAGGTCACATGCTTCTGGGTAAGCTGACCATCTGGGACAGGGGCTATGTTTATGGGTGTAGAATGCTTCAGCCTGTGTTGCAGGATGTTTCTGGGCCAGGCACCCTGATGAGAAGCATGAATGCCATTCTGAGGCAGGAATCAGAGCTGTGCAGAGAAGTTGCCCATATGGACAGCTGAACAGGAGAGGACAGAGCTATCCAGTATTGTAACTGTATCCGCAGGCAAGGACTACTCTGAAGCACTATACGGGTCTGTACAGGAAGTTCCTGCACTATTGGAGCTTGTGGGGACCTCAGCTATGCTGTGTGCGCTTTCCTTTGCATGTAGGGAAGGAGCTAGTTTTTGCACAGTCTTGCTGCTATGTTACTCCAAGGCAGGTTCAGCCAGGACCAACCTGGCCTCTCAGTGAAGCACCAAGAGGGAGCTCTGAGTGGTGTACACAAGTGTTCTGCACACCAGTGCCGACCTGCAGACCATTTCCACGTGAGTGATCCCAGCAGGGGCGGGTGGGGTGTACAGAGGATAACTTGTAAGAGTCAGTTCTCCTTCCACTGTGTGTCCTGGGCTCGAACCCCAGGTCGTGAGGATTGGCACACACAGTTTTTCCTAGGAGGATCCTTATAAGGTACAGCAAGTACACAGCACTCTTGGGGGCGTGTAATACCCATGTTCTCCAGGGACCTGCTCTGCCTAAGATGCAAACAGGAATTTCACAGTGAATTCAGATAGTGGTTTTCTCTTATCTTTAAAATTGTAGGCTTTGCTCTCTTTTTTTTCTTTCAGTTTTCCCAGTTCATTTATGATACAAATATATTATCACTTTCACTTTCCTTCTACTTGTAATTCATAAGAAAGCGAGATCATTAATTTTATATTGAACCTTTCTGCATCTTAAACTCCTGTATAAGTCTTCCTAAGAAAGCCTCCTTACCAAACTTTGTGTTGCTCATCCTGATGGACAGAAAGGATTTAGAAGCTGGGTCTAGAGGTTCACCTTGTCATCTCAGCACTGGGAGGTGGAAGCAGGATTGCTGACCGTTCAAGGCTGCTCTGGCTTACATGGTGTGTTCCAGGTCAGCTAGGGCTAAAGAATTAGATTCTATCTAAAAGTGTATATGTGCGCGCATGCACGCGACAGTTAAGATTGGAGAAAAAAGCAAGAATTGAAGAACAACCAGGCAGAGGTGAGTGGACAGACCCCCCTTACACAGGAGGGTGAGCGCCCTCCAGGGAAGTAGGCCACACAGGATTATCATCTGTACAGTAAAGTTGATATTGGATTTCTTGGATTTGATAACTGCTCTGTGCTTTATAAGAGCATAGTGCCCTCTTAGGAGATAGGTGCTGAACTGTTAAGTAACCAAGACATAACTCTTGGAGCTAGCTAACACCCTAGGGGTTCAGAAGAAAAGCCTATGTGTACAAATGTAAGAGGGCCACTGGACTTGCATCTTTCCTGGAAGGATTTTGAAATAAAGTGTGTTTTAGACAATCACAATTCAGTTTTACAACTGAAAAGACCCAATACAATAAATACTGAGAGACCATCTGATTGGTTTATCAAGAAATATAGCTTGGGGCTGGAGAGATGGCTCAGCAGTTAAGAGTATCTGCTGCTCTTGTAGAGAACCCAAGTTCAACTCCCAGCATCTATGTGGTAGCTCACAACCGTCTATAACTCCAGTTGTAGGGTGCCTAACTCTGGTCTGACCTCTGTAGACATGCACTTGGTGCACATACATACATGAAGACAAAACACTCATAACACATAAAATACCTCCCCCCAGATGTCTGGGATGTGGGTGCAGCTCAGGTGGTAGAGTGCTTGTCTAGCATACATGAAAGCCTGGGTTTGTTCTCCAGTACCACATAAAATGACCATGGCTACCCTCGTCATCATGAGGGGCAGGCAGGAGGATCAGAAGCGGAAGGTCATCCTCAACTCCATGTCAGGTTTAAAGCCAGCCTGGGATACATGGGGGAAAGGAGAAAGGGAGGAGGGGGGAGGGAGAGAGAGACAGAAAGAGCGGGTTAGGCTCAGTAGTAGAGGGCTCACCTAGCATGCACAGAGCCCTGGGTTCCATCGCCACTATAAACCAGATATGGTGGTGCATGCTTACAATCCCAGCACTTGGGAGATGGAGGCGGGAGGATCAGAAGTTCAAGGTCATTTTTGACCAGCCTGAGTTACCAAAATCTGAGTGGGGGAAGTGAATGAATTCAGTTCCTATGGTGGCTTTTTTCCCTTAAATTAGATTACACTGTCTTGCCATATCCTTCTTTAAAAACTCATTTTGAATGAATGCTTGTATCCAAAAGAGTCAGATGCATGTAACTCAAAGATATTAGCAATATCACATATTGTGTAGTATGTCACTGCATGGTGCCCTCATTCAGACCAAGGAGCACTCTTACATTTCATCTCTTCTGCCTAGTTCATGACATGTAGAGACACTATACAGCTTGGTTTTCTTTTTTCTTTTCTGTTTTGGTTTGTTTGAGACATGGTCTCATGATTCCCAAGCTGGCCTTTAACTCCTGAACTTCCTGCCTCTACCTCCCAAGTGTTTGTGAACCTGACTCACTCACCATGCCTGACTCAGCTTTAATTAGTTAGCTTGTTCCCAGTCAGTTACCCCAAATGCACCTTGGATTTCGTAAAAATACATGTGATTAATTTTACTTCCCAAATCAGTACCTATACAACAAAATTAAGTGATTAACTGATATGACTATTTAAGATCTTCTTTGAGGAGTCAAAATTATTATAAAGAGCCAAGTATGGCAGTACATGCCTATAGTTGTAGCATTTGTGAGACAGAGGCAAGTGGATCAGGAGTTCAGAGCTATATAGTAAGTCCAGAGCTAGCCTGGGCTACAAGAGACCAAGAAAAAACAGAACGGAGGGCCTGGAACAATGGCTCAGCAGTTAAGAGCACATACAGCTCTTACAGAAGACCTAATGAGTCAGTTCCCAGCACCCATCTCGGGTACCTTACATCTGACCAAACTCCAGCTCTGAGGGATCTGATGCCTGCTTTTGGTCTCCACAGGCACAGACACTCATGCATGCATACACACACACACACACACACACACACACACACACACACACACGTTTAAAAAAAGAAGCAGAACATGGGGCTGTGGATGCAGATCATTTGATAGAATGCTTGCATAATACACAGAAGGCCCTGGGGTTTGCTTACTGCCGCCATGTAAACCAGGCATGGTGGCACACACCTGAAGTCCCAGTACTCAGGAGCTAGACTCTACAAGCTGTAGCAGACCCTCACTGTCTGCAGTTTGCCAACCTTCTCCTAGGCCCTGTTCTCCCAGGGACTCAGATCGTGGAGGCCATGGACACAGTTAACTGGGAGACCCTGAAGGAACCTCCTAGGCATGGCGTGATAGCCCATAAAAACTGTAGAATCACAGTGAGTCCTAGCAGAGAAGCAGAAGAATGAATGGAAGCATAATATGGGAGGTAAGCATTTAAGATTAGAACATAGGCAGGGGGCATTGTATAAAGCAAGCTCAGACAGCCCTGTAGCCCTGGGCAACAAAGGAGGGGAAAACCCACACTTGCTCAACTCCCCGCAAAGTGCTCTTCTCCCATCACCACCCTAACACACACATAACATGTGTGCACCATTGCCACCCACAGAGAGCCAGTGAGCCAGCATGAAAGATGGACACTCCTCATATGTTCCAACCCTTGAGCAATCGGGGAAGAAGGCCTGAGTAGAGAGATAGAGTACTAGGTCACTGTGACATTTCGCATTGGCCTCATGGTGAGATAGCTCAGTCAGCAGAGCCTCGGGCCTTTGGAGATTTATGCTGAGTCACAGGTGGCTCCACTGCCAATCTTTGAAGGCTGCCCACCAGCCTCAGACCTGAGGGTCGACTCTTGTTTTGTGTCCTTCCTGCCAGCTCACAGGCATTTTGCAGGGTTGGGCCCAGAAGGGGTCTCCAAGCATCTCCTCCCTCCTCCCTCTGCCTTCCTGTAGGTTCTTCCTAATCTGCTCAGGTGTGTTGTCTGTCAAGGCTTTGCAAATCAGTCCTCTGCGTGTGCCATCAGTCTTTTTCAGGGAGGGACCAGGGGCAGGAGAGATGGCTCAGAGGTTAAGAGCGCATACCGCTCCTAAAGAGAATGCAAATTCAGTCCCCAGCATCCAAGCCAGGAGGCTCACTCACACCTATAGTCCAGTTTAAGGGAGAGCCCCTGGCCTCCATGAGCACCTGCACTCATGTGTACATAATTACATACCGATACATATGGAATTGAAAAACAAATCGAAGGAGGAGGAGGACCATAGAAGCTAAGAACCACTCCATTTGAAGGTAGCATCCTGCATATGTGAAGGAAGAAACGATGAGGTCAGCCATGTCCACCGTTCAGCAAGCACTCACAAAGCCCGTCCTCAGTCTTCCCTCCCGTGCTGGTGTTAGAGCCCTGCCCTCTCCCCCTGGACTTCTTCAGGTCCATCAGCCTGTGCTTCATGCCTCCTCCTGTCCTACATTGTCCATGGGGCTCCTGAGGAGAGGGCTCACGTGACAGAGCTGTCCATGCTGCTGCTCCCTGCCCACCTCCCTACCCTGGCCCCTGAGCAGCACCAACAGCCCTCCTACCCGACCCCTCTCTTAACCTCTCTCCTACCACTCTAGGTACCACGGTCTTCCTTAGGCCTGTCACACCAGCCTGAGGACCTCACCGCTGCACACGCTGCTCTTCCCGCTGCTCTTCCTGCATTGGCCTTCCTGTACCTCCTTCCTGTGCCTGCCTACCCATAATCCCATGCCTGTCTCAGCCCGGCCCTCCAGACTGTGGTGCACACCCGGTCAGTGGCTGACCCTCCCCTGCTGTCTTCAGTCTCTGCAGTTTTTAGTTCCTGTTGTTTTCACCACCACCACCACCCCCGGCAGAACAGCAGCTCCCAAAGAGTAGGACTTGTCTTGTGTGTATGTGTGTGTGTGTGTGTGTGTGTGTGTGTGTGCATATACAAGTGTACCACAGCATACATGGCAGAGGTCAAAGAACCTTGCATGAGTCAGTTTTTTCCTTCTACTGGGGTCAAACTCAAGTCATCAAGCATGGCAGCAGCTACTTTTACGCACCAGGCACTCTTATTGATCCTGCTTGGTTGGTTTGATTGTTTTTGTTTTGTTTTTCAGACAGGCCTCCCCCTGTGGCCCAGGCTGCCTTGGTCTAAAATTCACTACATAACCCAGGCTGGTGTCAAACTCTTGGCAGTCCTGCTCCAGCCTCCCATTTGCTGTAGAGAGTAGATTTTTGTCTTTGTTCCCTGCTTTGATTTTCAGACCCTGGCATCCACTAAAAATCACTGTGTAATCGGTTGGTTGGTTGGTTGGTTGGTTGGTTGGTTGGTTGGTTGGTTGGTTGGTTAGATGGATGGATGGATGGATGGATGGATGGATGGATGGATGGATGGATGGATGGATGGGAAGAATGTATCAGTCAAAATAGTTCAAAACAATAAGGATTTAGTGTTTTCAACACTGGCCTGATGAGGGAGAGATGAAGCCCTTTGGATTTTAAGTTGTTAAGAAATTGTTCTATGAGACTTTGTGAGTTCAAGATCAGCCTGGTCTGCATAGGAGTTCTAGAATAGACTATGTAGAGAGATCCTGTCTCAAAGAAAGAAAAAGAACAGAGAGAAAAGAAGTTGCCTTGAAGTGGGAGATGCCAGTCCCAGCAGACTCTGTAAGCTCCATTAGGCCCCCTGCTTCCTGGAAACACTAATTCACCAAGGGACTGGTCTAGCATCTACAACGTCTGGGCTGTGGCAGATCCAGACCAACTTGTTCTCTCCCTTGTCACCCCTCCTTTCTCAAGCAGGGTGGCTTTTTAAGATATGTTTATGAGGATGGAGAGGTGGCCGGCTTAGGGACTAAAGGTGTACCCATCCTCCTCGGGGGACTGCAGTCCCTAAGCCAGGCCTCCCCAGGGTGTGTGCTCATAAATGAACTTCCATCCTGGGGCTGGACACAGGGCTTAGTGTTGAAAAGCACTGGCTGTTTTTGCAGAGGATTTTTTTTTTATTTATTTATAAATAAATATTTACTTTAAATTTTTATTTTATTGTATTCTTATGTATATGGGTGTTTTGCCTGCACGTATGTCTGTGCACCATGTGTGTAGCACTCTCAGAGGCCAGAAGAGGGTATTGTGGTTCTCTGGAATGGAGTTACAGTGTAGAATAACCATGTAGGTGCTGGGAACTGAACCCTGGTCCTCTGGAAGAGTGACCAGGGAGTACGCTTAAGCACTGAGCCATCTCTCCATCCTCATAAACACATCCTCTGCTGGGATTAGAGGTATGTGCCACCATATCCAAATTCCTTGTCTAAAGGTAGATGCCGAGAGTGTAGAGTGGAGGCTAGAGCCAAGGCAAATGGGAGAAGAGAGTCGTTTCCAGAGACGGCAGGCAGTCCTGAACCAAAGACTGCAGTGTTCCTGTCCTCCAGTCGGGGGGGGGGGGGGTGTCACACAGGGATGCAAGGTCATAGCTGTGACCTGCAGATGAGGGACCTAAAGGCAAGGAGAGGAAATGACACTGTAGTGGGATACGGAGGAGTCTGAAACACAGACCTTATGCCTCCCAGACACCTTGATTCTCATGGAGAAAGTGACAGACATCTGCATTTCTGTGTGCAGACTCCTAGGACAGGTGAGCTGAGAGGCAGGGAAGAAAAATGCTGCCTGGGTGGAATAAGAGAGTGTTCTATGAAGCCAGCATCTCCCTCCATACAACCCCCTCCCAAGGCCAGCTCTGGGCCTCCTCCATTGCCTCCATTGCCAGGGTGTTCCTTTCTTGTCGTGGAGTTCTGGTGGAGGAGACCCAGGAAGGGAGGAATTGCAGTTTGCCACAGAAGGAATGGCCTCTGTCTCCTCATTAATTTCTTCAAGTCACAGACATCAGTCAGGATGGCCTGGAGGCTCCACCCCTTCCCCAACCGCCTGTAGAGGACTGTAGTGGAGCTCCAATGACTACATACCACATTGACCTTCCCGTCTGTCGCTGTTCCTAGGGAGCCTGGGCCCCTGACGTGCACCTGTGTTCAGACAGTGCGTCACCAGCAGCTGGCTCCCATGCTGTACAGAAACAGATACAAACTAACACATCTACCTGGGAGCAGGGTTCCAGGTGCCCATGAGTACTCTGGCTGAGCCTTGTTGCTGGGGTGATAGGATTGTTTCCATGGCCTCCCAGTGACTAAGCCCCAGAGAGAGACAAGCTCCTTTCTAGGCCATTTTTGCATTATTTCGCCTCTCCCCATGCTGTTCCTGACAGCCAATCTCACTGACCCTGAGGTGACTGACCTCTGTAGGCGGCGATAAGCCCACAGTCTAGGACTTAAGCCATCTGGTGCTGACTCGGCTGGCAGGGTCTCACTGTCCCAGTTAGCAAAGGGTAGCTGTGCCTGCTAGTCACTGCTCCTGGCTCCGCCCTCCTTCCCTGGCTTCCCTTCTATGTGGCAAGTGACGGCTTCCATACAGGACACAGCATTTCTCTCGTTTCTCTGTTCACCCAGCAAGCGCCTTCTTCAGTTGCAGACCTAGGACCATTTACAGCTCTTTTTCAGACAGTCGTTCACTAGCATGGACCTTACTTATCTCATTAGGCTGGCTGGAGTGAGCCTGGGGCATCTGTCTCTCCAAGCTCCCAGGGCCAGGATTACAGCTGCGTGCTGCTGTGCTCCTCGGCTCTTTTACATGAGTGCTGGCGATCACCTGAGGTCCTCAGGTGTGCACAGCAAACGTTTTACTGGCTTCACCTTCTCCCAGGCCTTTCCTCTTTGAACCTAAACTGGTAAAGGAATTATGGTGAAGGAGATAGGCTTTGGTCTCATTCTCTCCTGATTTGGCTAGGAGCCTGCTGGTAAGCAGCTCTCCCCCAATTCCTCCTTAGTGTCTGAGCAGACACATGTCCTTGGCCCCCTGAGTTCATTCAGCCCCAAATATCTTCTCCCAAAACTACCATACAGTTGTCCAATCCATGCTGCTGCAACATTATACAGCCTGAGGTTTGACAAGCTCAGAGCTAAGCCCTGGAGTTGGCCTTCATGGGCCATATTGAAGCCCTTATTCTTTAACAGTCTGCCATTATGCAAGTAAAGAGTGCCGTCTGAGCGCTGGAAACCTTGATCCTACCCACAACCTCCAAATCCTGTTCTCAGATGGCCTGTTGAAGTAGGCTAGCCTGGGCTTTCTTCTTCCTACGCCCCTTTTTTGACTGAGAACCCACATGACAGGGGGTCTTCAAAGCAGAGCAGAATGAAGGGAAGTGGTTGTTGTTATGATGCTTCAGAGAGGATTTCACCTGGGCCCATGCTGGGAGTACGAGTGTGCATTCAGACAGTGCTGTCATTGTAAACCTAGTGTCCCTCGGGGTCTCTGTGTTGTAAGAATGATAAGCGGCGCTGGTTACCGACATGACTATCCCAGTGTCAGTATCAGCTCTTATTAGGAGGAAGGGGGGTGGGGGGACAAGAGACCAGGCCTGAGGAAGGAACATGTGCAGAGACAGAGAGAAAGGTGGTGGGGAGGGAGAGAGAACAGAACAGAGAGAGAGGGTGGGGTCTGAGTCACGGCTCTTTAAGGCACAGGTGGGCTTATGGAGCTACGACACACATGCGCAATGCAGATTGCGTGACATAAGACTCAAGACCCCTTGTCCAGCTCCTGAACTGCACATGTGCAGTCATGCAGCTGGAGCACAGCAGAATCCCAACATATATAAAGAACACAGGACAGCAGTTTGGATGTGTCTTTATGTCTGGTCACTGGACAGGGTCCTAGAGGCTGTGCTTTGGCTAGCTAGCTCTCTGAGGCAGCAGGTGTCCTGTGTGTCTAAAAGGACAGGACATCTTCAGCGAGTGTACTGAGGGAGCTTTTCAAAATGAATTTCTTAGCTGGGTGTGGTAGCACATGACCTTAATCCCAGCACTTGGAAGGCAGAGGCAGGCAGACCTCGGAATTCCAGGCCATCTAGAGCTACATGGTGAGAGTCAAAAAGCTGACCTTGGCAGTGGCTTATCTTCTCTGCTCCTCTCTCCCACTGTGATCTTCCTGCCTCCCCTCACCTCCAGCAGAGGTAATGACAATACCAGAGAGAACCAATGAGCCATATGTTGACGTGGACTCCAGTTTCAAGCTTGAAGCCACTGGTGTTTATGGATTTGATGTCTGTAACATAGACCAAGTTCATGGCAGCTTACACAGCTCTGTGGCCTCGCTCCCTGACAGCCGACCCAGCAGGCTGCTGTGCTGGTCCTGTCATCAGGGGCCCCCACCTTCTTCCCTGCTGCTGCAGCTTCCATGTGTGCTGTCCCTCATGTGGCTCAAGATGGTAAGTCCAGACCCATTCCATCTGCACAGTGGCGATAGGAAGGAAGCAGGGCCACTGTAGTAGTTACATCACTCCCCCTTCAGTCTTAGCAGCCAAGACCTACCTGCTCATGCTCTACAGGTCC
This sequence comes from Onychomys torridus, assembly GCF_903995425.1. NCBI lineage: Eukaryota > Metazoa > Chordata > Mammalia > Rodentia > Cricetidae > Onychomys > Onychomys torridus. The sequence goes on from NC_050463.1 coordinate 19,943,158, forward strand.
CAGCCAGAGCCCCAAGACTGTCAGATGAGCCAAGTGCCCGCATGCTCAGCAAAAGTCTGTTTCTCCATGTGATGGGGAGGTGGGTTAGAAAATAGATGTGCACCTCTCACGTCCTTTCAGAGTCCTAGTATTGAAGAGAGACAACAGCATACACATGCACAGCTGGGGACTCAGATATGCGTGATACTGAGCCCCTGGCCTTGGCTGTTGGGAGCCCCTGCTCTCCAGTGTGGTACCACTCACAGACAGCAGATTTCACCTCGCTTGCATCCATGTTGTGTTTATCTTAGTAACTCACACGGCCACATTTATGAGAAAGGGAAATCATGTAAGAATTTTGATTGAAAAATTGTCACTATCTTCATAAATGTCAATGTGGATCCCTGTTCTACTTCTCAGGCCCTTCCACCACCCAGAATGCAAAGGCTTGGTTACAAGACAAGCCTTGCAGTTACATCCGCATGCAGTTAGAATTGACCACGAGGAGAATTAAGTAGGTGGTGGCACTTAGTCTAAAGACTAGAGATGTGGGAGAGGCACGGCAGAGGCATACTTTGGAAGGACCCAACAGTAGGTAGAGTCCCCGATCCGTTGAGATTCACCTTGCCTATACCCACTTCATGTGTGTGTGAGTGTTGGCCTGGGCTGGCCTGGGTCAGCCTGCATACGTGTCTTGGGTTCTTAAGGCCCAGGCAGTTCCTTGAACCTCCTTTTCCACACAGCCTTTCAGACCTCAGCATTCTGTCTTCTTTGGTTTCCTTTTTCAGTTCTGGTGTTTCTCCAGCAGGAGACTCATCCACTCACCCACACCAGGAGCTTCTGAAGGACAGAGGTTTCCAGCACCAGCAGGTTAGCTGGCACACCAGCACAGAGAGTGGCTGCCTAGGGCCGTAACTTGGCCTCTGTAGCACTCTGCTTTTGGAGATGAAGATGGCTGTGGACTTCGAGGTGGTCAGGTTTCCTGCCTAGCCTCCTAGTAGACGCAGTGGCCCCTTGCAAGCCAGAGTGAGCCTTGCAGGCTGGGTTGGCCAGATTCCCCAAGTACTTCAGTCCTGTCATACCAGAGAGTGAAAGTCCCTGGTATTACAAGCCTTGCCACCAGGCCAGGATGATGGAAGACCTCTCCAGCCTGTGAAGTGATGGGAGACCTGTTTGATAGTCCACGCTCTGTTTCTACACTTTGAAGATGAAGCTGTGGTTATACAGCCACACTTGAAATCATTGGCTCTGCACCTGTGAGTGCAGGAGGTGGTCATGCACAGTGTCACACTGCACCCAGAACCTAGTCTGGGCCTCTGCTCCTCCCTCACCCTTCAGGAGTTAAGAGTAAGAGACCCATCCAAACATGAATAGCTTCTGGCCAAAAACTGGATTTGACTCTGAGAAACTGGCAGGGATATTTTTCTGGTGGCTTCCCAACACACAGCGAGTGGTCAGAGCCCTCAGAAGCAGAATTGTCTTTCTGAGACAACGCCCCTCCATCTCCATCCATCCAGTCATCCTGCCCCATTTCCCTCAGTGTGTGCAGCAGAGCTCTGCAGGGGGCACAGGCTTTCACTGACCATCCTGTGCTGTATACAGGGTTATAGGTTCACACACACCAGCATAAAACTCAATGTCCACAGGAAGTCTCCCAGCGGGCCAGCCTGCCTACATTCTGTACTCACCCTGACCTCCTGCCTTCTCTCCTCCCACCCCCTTCCTGCTCTCCCTCTCAACCTAGAATAGATCTAGGAATTGCCTGACCTTTCCACCTTGGCTACGAGCAGTGCTGGCATTTTTAACAGACCTGTCCATCAATCTTCGCTGATCTCCATCCTTGAAAGAACCGTTCCTATCAGCAAGTCATCGCTCACATGTGACCGGGGGGGGGGGGGGGGGGGGGGGGTTCACTAGTGTCAGACCTCAAGTTCTTTAAACTCCATTTCACAACATCCATTCCCCAGAAGCCACAGACTTCGTTTTGTTGTTGTTGTTTTTTAAGTAAGTACCCAGTAGGCAAGATGCCCAATGACACAGCCTGCTAGACCCAAGGCCAGCCAGCCACCTGGAGAGAAAGGGGGCTGGTCTCAGGGTTTGCTTCAGATGGGGCTGGCCATCACCATGGAAAACAGGGAATGAAACCCCCACTATTTGTGTTTGACAGTGCTGGACTTGATGGGTTGGGAGATTTGAGGAGACAGGATGGTATTTCTAGTGCAAGGCGTAGCTTGGGATAAATGCATGGTTGTTCTAGCTCACTAGAGCTCATCTTAGTTCCCTGCCAAGTGAGCTAGGGAAGATGAAAGGAGGGTGAGTTTGGAGAGGTAGGAAGAGGAAGGAAGCTAGGAGAGGGGGGTAGATACCAACCAAAGACTGCTCTTCAGGTCTTGTTGACAGGGTCTCTCTTAGTCCTGGCTAACCTGGAACTTCTGGTAGACTAGACTGGTCTTGAACTCACAAAGATCCACCTGCCTCTGCCTCCTAAGTGCTGGGATTAAAGGTGTGTGCTACAGTGGCCAAGCACTCTTTGTGTCTTTTGAGGGGGTGGTACACTTGTGTGCAATGTGCATATGGAGACCAGAGGTTGACACTGGTATCTTCCTCGACCATGCTCCACCTTAGTTTTTGAGACAGGGTCCCTCACCAAAGCTGGAGCTCCCCAATTAGCCAGGAATCCTCTTGTCTCTGCCTCCTAGCTTTAGGGTGACAGGCAGATGCCACTGCATCCAGCTTTTACATGGGTGCCAGGGATCCAAACTCTTCTCATGCTTGCGTGGCAACACTGCACCAACTGAGCCGTGTCCCCAGAGCCCACATGCTGGCTTTCCAACCCCAGATACCACCCTAGCGCTCTAAATCAGAAGGAGGGGGACAGCTCAGTAAAGGTTCTTTTCATGCAGTACACAGAACGTGGCAAGACCCTAAAAAGATGCTCCTGGAATCGGCTGATGGAGGATGCCTGTAACCCAGCACTTGTCAAGTAAAGAGGAAAGGCTCAGTTCAGGGTCGTCTTCTGCTATGTAGGGAGTTCAGAGTCAGCCTTGGCCACATGAGACCTTGTCTAAAAAACAGTGGGGTAGTGATCTTGGAAAATAAATTATCATCAGATTTGCTGAGCCTTTTAAAACATTTTAAGAGAGAGTGAGCGTGTGTGTGTGTGTGTGTGTGTACAAGCATGTAAGTCAAGTCCACATGAAGGTCCCGAGAGGTACCAGATCCCTTGGAACTGGACTACAGACAGCTGTGAGCAGCTTGGCATGAGTGCCAGGAAGCAAACCTGCGTCCTCTGCGAGAGCAGTGCAAGCCCTTCACCACTGAGCCATCTCTCCAGCCCTTCCAGAACAACTGCTAGTCCACCTGATACAAGAATTTAGACTTGGTGGAAAGGATGGTAATGACAATGTCAGGTTGAAGGCTTTTTTATTGCTGTTATTGAGGATTGAATATGGGTTCTCGTGTGGTCTTGGCAAGGACTCCAACACTGATCTGCATCCCCTGGGATTCTTTTTACTTTTCATTTTGAGACAAGGTCTCATGAAGTCTGCACTCACTGTGGACAAACAGGCCTTAAACTTGCAGCCCCTCTTCCTCGGCTTCTTGAACAGCTTGTATTACAGGCATGGACTATCGGGTACAGCACTTTTTTTTAAGACAAAAATCTAATAGAGCATTTGGTAATCCTGATATCTGCATGTAATAGACAAACCAAATAACGATTCACAATGAGGGAGCCATGAATGGCAGCTCTCTGTTATGAGGAATCCAAACTTTGTCTTTGCCTCACTATCCCACGCATCCCCATGTTCCCAGGTTACTGCTTGGGCCAGATTCATTGCACATGAGAAGAAAGAACATCTTTCTTTTGAGGATTCTCCCAGAGTTCTGTGGCACACTCCACTTACTTCATCAGCTCCCACTTAATAACACGATCATGCTTAGCTGCAAGGTGTGCAAGGAAATGGGCTGGGCACATTACCTAGACGTAGTCTTTCTAAAGGGAACACATGTACCTTTCTGTCCTTTAATAAAAGGATGCCCCTTAAATCACACAGCCTCTGGAAATAAAGGGATACTTAGAACTACTCTAGGTAAACAGCAACAAGAACGGAGTGTTTCAAACAGCAGACATAGGTGGTGATCGTAGGAGGACTTCACAGATCACAGAGTGAAACTTTCACAGCTTTACAATGCTTATAGAAAGAGAGTAAGGAGCCGGGCACTGGGGGGCCGCCTGTAATCCCAGCACTTGGGAGGCAGAGATGGGCGGATCTCTGTGAGTTCAAGGCCAGCCTGGTCTACAGAGTGAGTTCCAGGACAGCTACCAAAACTACACAGAGAAACCCTGTCTCGGAAAAGGGGGGGGGGGGGGCTGACTGAGACTGGAGAGATGGCTCAGTGGTCAAGATCACTGGCTGCTCTTCCAGAAGACCTGGGTTTGATTCCCAACACCTACTTCCAGAAGATCTGATACCCTCTCTGGCTTCCTCTGTGTACCCGGCACACGTGGTACATAGATATATACACAGGCAAAACACCCACACATGTAAAATAAAAAAATTTTAAAGAAATAGAAAGTAGGCTTAAGGGGAGCAGGTATCTCAGTGGTAAAGCATGCAAGTAGTTCCTAGGTTCCGTCCACAGCACCAGAAGAAATAAAAAGGAAAGAATAACATGAACAGGCATCATGGAGGACACACACTCAGAGGATGAAGTGCACTGACACCTACGTTTCCAAATTAAGTTGCTTAGTGTGATGGAAGCAGTCCCCTAGAAGTAAAATGTAAAGTGTGAGGTATCCCTTTACCAGTGCTTCCAAGAGAAGCTTGAACAACAGAGACACTGCTATGGTTTGTGAGGTCCTCCATGTTCAGGGGGGACAGTGGTGAGCCCTTTAATATTGTTTAGATAAACCAACCCAAGTGTATACCAAAGAATTTAATAAACTTTAATCTCTTCATAGACGGCAGAAGGTAAAAGTCATGGTGTAGATCCATATGAATTAGCATGTACAGGCACCGTGAGATACTGCTGTTTGGGAAAGGAACAGAATATACTGGGCATTGTGGTGCATGCCTGTAATCCTAACACGTGGCAGGAGGATTGTCACAAGTTCAAGCATGACCTGGGCTAAATAGCAAGTCTCAAAGAAGGAGTAGAAGCCAGTGAGGTGGCTAGGTGGGTAAAGCGTTTGCCAGGAAACCTGACCAGCTGAATTTGATCCCTGGACCCCACATGGAAGAAGGACAGAACCAATTCCCACAAGTCTCCTCTGACTTTACACACATGCATATGGCACATATACACACTTGTACACACATCCACATATGCTCACTAAATAAATAATAAAATGCAAATGTTTTTTATTTAAAAGAAGAAAATGAAGCTGGGTGGTGGTGGTGCACACCTTTAATCCCAGCACTCAGGAGGCAGAGCCAGGCGGATCTCTGTGAGTTTGAGGCCAGCCTGGGCTACAGAGTGAGTTCCAGGACAGCCAGGACTTGTACATCTAGAAAGCTATACTATACATTCCAGTCCCCTCCAACTGCAGGGACCTAGCAAGGAGTGCAAGTGTGTGTATGAATGCACAGCCAGGTGTGCATTCAGTCTGCAGTCAGCATGGGATTATAGCCAACTGTGATGTGTAACCTTGCCAGGTTTCCCTAGCCAGCAGCCATGAATGTAGACTCCCTGGACTTTGGGACGTGGACTCAAAGTTTTCGTCTCAAGGCAGCCTCTTTTGGCTCCTTAACAAATTGCAGTGATCCCTGTTGCCCATCACTGTAAGTCCTCAGCAAGTGCCAAGTGAACTTGCCATAAAGAACTGAAAGCAGCCTCCTCCCTTCTTCCCTTAACTGGGGAAGCCAGCTTAGGCATTCTACTCAGAAAGCTGTGCGGCAGCTAAACTGAATTGAAACTTCCTTTCTGACAATGTTTGTCTTAGTGCAGAGGGTTCCTTTGTTTTCCCACAACCTTACTTCCTACCATGGAACCTCCAGAACCTTCTGAAAGCCTCCCACGGGCCATGTTCCCTGCAGTCCAGTGGAAGGCCTGTGAAGTTGGGTTTAGTTTCTATAAGCCCTCGGCAGGGACAGAGGCAGAGTAGTCTCAGCTGAAGAGGAGAGTGCCCAGAGAGCAAGGGTTGACTGAGGGGACCATGCAGGAGGTCTGTGACCCACCCCATCCCTCATCCTGAAACCTGATTTCACCACACCCTAGCAAACTGTCTTAGTAAAGCGACTCACTCACTCATAAACTCCATCACCCCTGACGTTATTTGGGAATACTGATAGTAAACAATTATAATCCATTGTTTACCTAAAATTCAAATGAAGCTCAGTGACCTGTATTTAACTCAGCTCCCCTGTCTCTGAAGCTTCCAGGTAAAGGCCCTAGCCGCAGGGAGCAGTTAGAACACTAGGACAGGTGTCAGGGCCGCAGACCCTCCCACTCCTGCCTGGGGGCCTGTTTCTCTGTGGCTTCGCCACCCTGCCCTTCTCTTTCCTCATTTGTTCTCACTGCAGTTCAATGTACATATTTGAGTGGAGTTACAATTACTAAATACGCTTTTGTGTTAACAAGGGATTTGAACTTTTGAGAGCATGTTGCTGTTTTTAATGGGTGGCCTTCAGTTCATTTTTAGCCATGTGAATCACTGACCTTCACCTTGAGCAGGAAGGAAGGGCTCCCATATCCAGGCTGAGCTCCTGTGCATCCTCCTAGAACAGATGCCCCTGGGGAAGGTGGGAGTGGCCTAACTGTAATGGGGAAGGTGGGGAGTGGCCTAACTGTAATGGGGAAGGTGGGAGTGGCTAACTGTAATGGGTAGGGTAGAATAGACTGCAATGATGCGAGTAGGGAGATTCCCGCTAAGATGGCCTGATAGAAGAAGCCTTAGACTCCCCCTAGGCCTGGCTAACCAGGAAGTCTGCCCCCTCAGTTATGGTGCATTCTTCATAGCCTTCCGCTTTGGTGCTGTGGCTCCCCCCAAACACCAGATAGATAGTCTACTCTGGACGACTCTGAGCTGCCCTGCATCCGAATCCACTGACTGCCTCGGACTCTGCTGCCCATTCTCTCTGTCCCTCTTTCCCAGCACAGAGCATCTCCTTACCCAGGGCAGTGTTCCCATCTGGACAGGAGAGCTTTGCAGAGCTCTCTGTCTTGGAGATAGGAGGCTAACCTGGAATCAGAAGTGACCTTCCCATCTGAACTAGTTGGCACCATTCTTGGGTGTCAGTTTCACCATCCATAAGATGGGCCGATTCCATATCTCGTAAAACATCTGCATCAAAACACAAAACAAACTGTAAAAGACAAACAGGGTTCCATCCTTGATCCAAATGCTAGGTAGTAATTTCTTAATGCTGAAAAATCAGAAAGTTTCTATTTGTTGTACAATCCTGTTTATTCACTGAGTTGGGGATCCTAAGCACATTAAGTTTGGAGGTCTCTTTCATTCTGTTGTGGATTTAGGGACTTCTGAGTGTTTGTTCCTGTCTCTTTTAGGCAGGGAAGAGTCTAAGGGGTTGAAAGCCTAGCTCTGCCCTTGAGTTTCTTGCTGAATGTCAGTAGTAACTCGATGTTTGTGATGAAAGCAGATGTCTTTTTTACTCTTTAAAGGAGGCATTGGGGTGAATTTGAGGACCATGCTTGCCAAACAGCTGTTACCAGAGAATCTGACAGCAGTCCTCTCCCCTTTGATGAGAATAAATAACCACCTCACCAGAGACTACATCACTGGAAGCTGCCCACTGTGTGTGGGGTCTGAACATGGGAAAGCTGCCCACTGTGTGTGGGTCTGAACATGTGAGAAAGCTGCCCACTGTGTGTGGGTCTGAACATGGGAAAGCTGCCCACTGAGTGTGGGGTCTGAACATGGGAAAGCTGCCCACTGTGTGTGGGGTCTGAACATGGGAAAGCTGCCCACTGTGTGTGGGTCTGACATGTGAGAAAGCTGCCCACTGTGTGTGGGGTCTGGAGGTGAGAAAGGTGCCCACTGTGTGTGGGTCTGAACATGGGAAAGCTGCCCACTGTGTGTGGGGTCTGAATGTGGAAAGCTGCCCACTGTGTGTGGGTCTGAACATGGGAAAGCTGCCCACTGTGTGTGGGTCTGAATGTGAGAAAGCTGCCCACTGTGTGTGGGTCTGAATGTGAGAAAGCTGCCCACTGTGTGTGGGGTCTGGAGGTGAGAAAGGTGCTCACTGTGTGTGGGTCTGAATGTGAGAAAGCTGCCCACTGTGTGTGGGTCTGAATGTGAGAAAGCTGCCCACTGTGTGTGGGTCTGAACATGGGAAAGCTGCCCACTGTGTATGGGGTCTGGAGGTGAGAAAGGTGCCCACTGTGTGTGGGTCTGAATGTGAGAAAGCTGCCCACTGTGTGTAGGGGTCTGAATGTGAGAAAGCTGCCCACTGTGTGTGGGTCTGGAGGTGAGAAAAGCTGCCCACTGTGTGTGGGTCTGGAGGTGAGAAAGCTGCCCACTGTGTGTGGGTCTGGAGGTGACAGGCCACAGCATTCCAGTTCCCACACGGGAATCATCTTGGAAATTCTCATGATTGCAGGTTCTCAGCACAGCAAAGCGGAAACAGAGCCTTCTTCCCTTGATAGTCAGGTCTAAGTGAGAAGTGCCTGGTCACCTTGCAGTTAAGTCCAGGCCTGACCCGCACCTCCAGAGTGCCAGCATGGAGGAGCAGCCACACCTGTGGCAATTCATGAAGAAGGCAGGATGGGATCAAAGCCTCCTGTAACCCAAGAGTTTCTCAGCAGCTGTAGGCCCTTAATAATTATGGTTTGGAGCTTTGCCAGGAGGCAAAACCATTTAGCATGCCATATTTAACAATGAACACTTTTCTGTATTCATAATGGTCTCTGTGCAAAGCAAATAGGCACCTTGAACAAAAGGTAGGATATTTATATGTGTATATAAAATAACCTGCACCTACATTAAACCCAAACATGTTTTCAGAGAGGAATGTGGCACTTCCCGCTGCACGGTACCTGGTTTATGAGTGAATGGGAAAAAGACCACATGTTCTGTTCCTTCTCCCTTCCTCTCTGGGCCTAGCAGTTGTAGTAGTAGTAGTAGTAGTATATTTTATTTTTAAAATCTGCCAACATTCTGAGCAAAGCAGTGTACTAAGAAAAATCTTTGTGATCTGTTGCTATGGGAATAGGAAGCCAGAATAAGAGGATGGAGAAAGCAAGTCCCGGGCCCTGAGGAATGAGGAGGAAGGAGGGGGGCTAGGGAGAAGCCCTGGTCTCTGCATCATGTAGAGCCTGGGATCCTGGTTCTTGTAGAGTTTCTCACAAGCCTTTGTCATTGAGCGAAAAGAGAAGGGAGGCTGTTCAGAGGGGAGTTCCTTAGAGCTGAACCTCACTCAGCAGGTGAGTAGAAGGCAGGCGGGTCACATTTTGTCAGTACACCAGGGAACAGAAGCAAACTGGAAGTGGGGTACACCTGCCCCAGTGATGTGCTTCCAGTAAGGCTTCTTGTCCTAAAAGTTATAATCTCCCCAAACAGTACCACCAACGGGGACTAAGTGTTAAAATACATGAGCCTATGGAGGCCGTTATGGGGCTCTAACCCACTGTAACCATAAAGCAAAATAAACTCTTCCCTCTATGAGCTAAGGAATACAGAGGCTGGCATCAGAGAATGGGGTTGTTGCTGTGAAGCACTTGACCATGGTTTTGTTTGTTTGTTTGTTTTTGGAGGGATGTGGAAGATTTTAGAACTTTGGGTTAGAACAGCAGTTGAAAGCTGTAAGCAGAGCTCAACAGGCCAGTGTAGTAGGAGTAGTGCTAGTGTGATGCAGCAGCAGAGGCCTGGCTGATGGGGTTTTCAGAAGGGAGCAAGGTCTCTGTCAGCAACTGGGCTAGAGGCCATCCTTGTGGTAACTTGGCAAAGAATGTGGTTGCTTTCTGCCCATATACTAAGAACTTGCTTGGACAAAAGTTAAATGTAATGGCGAAATTTGAGGACAGTATAATGTTGAGTCTGTGGCGTGGTTATTACTGATTACTCTTAGGCAGGTCTAAAATGAAAAGGTAAGTGGAACAGGAAAAAGTACGAAACACAGCTTGCCAAGTAAAGAGCACTAGGGAACTTAATGTGTAGTGAAACTGTATGCTGATAGACAGTCTGTAGTCATTAAGATTAGGTAAGAAGAGGCCTCTCCCACTGTACTGATACAATAAGAAAGGTTCCTCAAGGGTAAGACCCCACCTAGTTATGCCCCCAACTTATGCTAGAGAACCTAAGGAGTTTCTTGATTTTAGAAAGAGCCTGCATACAGCCAGGTGGTGGTGGCGCACGCCTTTAATCCCAGCACTCAGGAGGCAGAGGCAGGCGGATCTCTGTGAGTTTGAGGCCAGACTGCTCTACAGAACAAGATCCAGGAAAGGCATAATGCTACACAGAGAAACTCTGTCTCGAAAAACCAAAGAGAGAGAGAGAGAGAGAGAGAGAGAGAGAGAGAGAGGGAGGGAGGGAGGGAGGGAGGGAGGGAGGGAGGGAGGAAGGAAGGAAAGAAGGAAAGAAAGAAAGAAAGAAAGAAAGGAGGGAAGAAAGAAAGAAAGGAGGGAAGGGAGGAGGGAAGAAAGGAAGAAAGAGAGAGAGAGAGAAAGAAAGAAAGAAGGGAGGGAGGGAAGAAAGAAAGAAAGAGAGAAAGAGAGAGAGAGAAAGAAAGAAAGAAAGAAAGAAAGAAAGAAAGAAAGAAAAGAAAAGAAAGAAAGCGAGCCTGCTTACAAAAGCCTCTGCTGGTGTGAGTCCAAGCTGGGAGTCCATGTGTTGTCCATGTGCTACTATCTTTGGAGGCTTAAAAGATACAAGGAGGAGGGAGTTCTGGGTTCTTCCTCAGTGGTTGCATGGACCATTGAGGCCAAGCACTGTGACAGGGCTAGAGTCCCTGCAAGGCCGTGAGAGGATACTACCTAGAGCTGTGAAGGTGAAACTTGGCTTGCAGTGAGGACGCCAAGATGTTGAAGATGTCGGAGCTGTGAGACATCTGCCAAAGAGAGCTGCATGTGGGGATGGAACCAGCCCCAAAGATGTATGTCCCAGGCAGCAAAGCCCTCCAGGCCCTGTGAAACCAAAGCCCCAGATACCACATGTGAAGCTGCAAGAGTGGGCGTTTGCCCTGCTGGGTCTTAGTCTTGCTTAGGCCCAGTATTTCCTCGCTGTGCCCCATCCCTCCCTTTTCGAATGGAGTGTATAGTCTGTGTCATTCTATGCTGGGAGTACATAATTTCTATTTTGATTCTATTGTGGTTACAGTCAAGAGATTACCTAGAGACTTAAGAGAGACTTTGAACTTTTAGACAGTGTTGAAGCTGTTAAAGGCTTTCGGGACTCTTACTGTTGGACAAACACCATTTTGCATCATGAGATGACCTCAAGCTTATGGGGGAAAGGCGCCAAATGTGGTGGTTTGACTAAATGTATAGATTTCAAGATGTATCTCCCCACCATAGGCTCACGCACTTGAACCTTTGGTCCCAGTTGGTGATGCTGGTTGGGGAGGTTCTGGAACTTTGTGAACAAGGAAGTCCACCACTGGGGGTGGGCCTTGCAAGTTCCAACTCACCCCACTGCAGTTCCCTCTGTTTCCTGATATGTGATCAGCCAGCCTCCTGCCCTGCCACCTGCTGCCATGCTGTCCTCTGGAACCATAAACCAAACTAATCTAAACACCATAGTACTTCCTGGGAGTACAGAAACTGGGGTTGATGGATTGAAGGATGAGGAGAGCAAATGCCAACGGGAAGTCTTCCTGATGTGAAGGACACTGAGTATGCCTAACGTACAGCAGAAGGCCAGCTCTGCTGCTCAGGTTCACAAGAATATAAAATGCTTAGTGTGGGCTGCAGAGGGAGAGACAGGCCTGGGGGAGAGTGCCAGGGTATCCAAAGCAGAGGCCCGGAGGAGAAGGTGCAGCTGCAGCTGGAGAGCTAGAGTACAGTGGCTTCTGCCAGGAGCAAGGGGACACAGGATGACAAGAGTGATGAATGTGTCCCAGCACAACAGATTTGGACTGAAGAACTGTTTTCATAATGGCTCCCTTCCCCTAGAGATCAAAACCAGAGCCTCACACATGCTGAGCAAGTGCCCTGTCCCTGAGCCTTCCAAAGCCAGAAGCCATCTAAAATAGGCTTTTAAGAATCACTGTTTCAACACAGGTGGTAGTTGTGGTGGCGGCGGTGCAGGCCTTTAATCCTAGCCCTCCAGAGGCAGAGGCAGAGGCAGAGGCAAATGGATTTCTGTGAGTTCAAAGCCAGCCTGGTCTACAGAGTGAGTGCCAGGACAGCCAGGGCTACACAGTGAGACCCTGGTTTTTGTTTGTTTGTTTGTTTCTGTCTCAAAAATAAGAAAAAAAAAATGTTTCCTAGCCTGGAACATTTCTGAATGCAGAACGAACTGGAAGTGGAAAGGAGTTTAACAATGGACTCCTAAGGATCCCAGGAGAGGGAGGCTCCCTTCCTTCACCCACACTGTAGGCTGGCCCAGGTGGAATGACACATGCCGCTCCCCAGAAACTACCACATCTCTGGGGAGCATACAGTTCTTCAGTGTTGTTCAGATGAGGGCCACTGGACAGCTGAGCTGACAGAGGGGGCCACCCAGCCAGCCTCGAGGCTGCCTTCTCTTCCAAGAATGCTCTCAGTGATGTGGGTATACTTGGCATTTTTTACGTGTGAAAATCCTAACTATGAAGCAGACTGGGGTGGTGAAAGATTCAGACACATGGTCTGCGTATCGGGGAAAGAGATTGTTCCTTGCGGCTTTGTGACCCCATCCCTGCCCCACCTGGAGCTCTAGGTCCCAGCGTCCACTGCCGCCTGAGGCTAGCCAGGCAGGTGACTGGATGGGAAACCCATTGCTTCAATGCTGACTGGGCGGAGGTGCAGGAAAGCAGCCTTGTTAGGGGCTGTGCCGACCACCCTCCTGCCCTAGACCGTGTCCTAATCCGAGCCCAGGCCCTACCCATAGAGAGCAGGGAGCCTCCTCACTTTCCCACCCATCTTCATTGCTTGTTTTGTTGTCCAAGGATGGAATCCAGGGTGCCAGGCCTGCTAAGCACACCCCACCACTGAGCTATGCGCCCAGGCCTCCTCACTCTTTTTAACCCTGGGTCTGTCCCCTTTCAGGTCTAGGGACTGTGTCTAACTCAGGATAGTGCTCATGGAACAGGCAATTTAACCCTGGGTCTGTCCCCTTTCAGGTCTAGGGACTGTGTCTAACTCAGGATAGTGCTCATGGAACAGGCACTTCTTAAGCTCCCATTTTTCTTGAATGCCTCATCAAGAGTCCTCCTTTCTGGCCATGCTGCCTGCTACATTTCCTTGAAGCTCCTCCTTTTTTTAAATTGATATGAAAATTATATAACATAAAGTTCTAACCTTTTTAGAGGCTAGAGAGGAGGCTTAGTGATAAAGAACACTTGTTCTGGCAGAGGACCTGGGTCCAAAACTCTAGTTCCGGAATCCAACACATAAGAAAATTAAATCTAAAATAGAATCTTGATTAAATATTTTTACATTTTGATTGTTATTGAGGGCGGGGAGTGCCCTGCCATAGCTTGCATGTGGAGCCAAGAGGACAGCCTTTATGTGGTCTCTGGAGATCCAGGTCAGGTTATCAGGCCCTTAAGGGAAGCGTCTTTATCCACTAGCACGCCAGCCCAAAATGAACCATTGGAAAGTATACAGTTCAGTGACGTTGAATGTATTTGCAGTGTTATGCAACCATTACTGTTACGTAGTTCAGAATATTTTCATCACTCCTCTGAAGAAGTACAGCCATTAAGCAGCCCCTGAAGGCCAGCAGTCTGCTTCCTGTCTCCAGGAACCTTCCTTCTCTAGATACTTCATCTAATGGAACTGTATAATATGTGCTTGTGCTCAGCTTTATTCGTGTTTATAAGGCATGTTCACTTTATAGGCTGAAGCAGGACTTACTTTCTGTGGCTAAGTAGTATTTCATTGTGTAGATAGGGCATGTTTTGTCTCTATATTCATCTGTTAATGCATGGGCATTGGGTTTTTACTCCCCTCTGACTGTTTTGTTGTTTTGTTTTGTTTTGTTTTTTGTTTTGGGGGACAAGGTTTCTCTGTAGTTTTGATGCCTGACCTGGATCTTGCTCTGTAGCCCAGGCTGGCCTCGAACTCACAGAGATCCTCCTGGCTCTGTCTGCCTCCCGAGTGCTGGGATTAAAGGCGTGCGCCACCACTGCCTGGCTCCCTCTGACTGTTGAAAAGAGTGTTTCTTTGATTGCCCATGTAATGTTGTTAAGCCCCAGTTCTTTGGGGTCTGTACTTGGAAGTGGAGTTTCAGGTCATATGGCAATTATATGTTTTAACTATTTTGAAATAGTGGAGGTCTTTTTTACGGATATTCTCTCTAAGTCGGCTCTGACAAGGCACAGCAGGCATGTACCCCCTAAACAGTGGGAGTCAGCATGTTACCCTGATTGCTAATTCTGGGAAGAATCAAAAAGAGTTAAGGCAAGGTACTCGAGTCTCCTTGGGTGGGTAAGAGCTCCAGAGAGAGGACAGTAAGCAGAGACAAAGTGTGGAGGAGGGGTTCACGTAGGGTGCTGAGAAGACATGAGGTACCTAGAGAAGGGCTGACTAGGACGGAGAAGGAGCTGAGCAGCAGAAGGATCCACAGCCCAGAGACCTATGAACGTGCTCCCATGAGAAAAGAGCCATGGAAGGAGGCAGAGTGAGACTCCCCAAGGCACAGTGTGGCCGGGGCTGATTCTGTTTGTGGGATGGTTAGTTTGGGTTGGGTTAATTGGTTGGTTGGTTTTGAGGCCGTCTCATGTAGCACTAGTTGGTCCTGAACGCTTGGTTCTCCTGCCTCAGCCTCCCAAGTGCTGAGATTACAGGCATGGGCCTCCATGCCTAGCTGGTCAGGCTGCTTTGATAGGTCATTCTCAGCAGCATGAGTGGGACAGGGCTGGGGCAAGTCTGCAGGGGGTCCAGGGCTCCCTTGTTGGGACAGAGGCAAAAGAGAGTCCCAGAGAGCCCCAAAGCATAGCACCTGCAGAGCCCAGCAGCCCTGAATGCCAAGACAGGATGGCGTTGGAGCAGGCCAGGCTGCCCCTTCCAAAGCGAAGACTGGACACACAGCAGCTGGCCTCCTTCCTCCCCAGGCCTACACACATTCCAGTATAACGTCAGTGTGTTTGACCTCATCATTGACCTGGAGGACACTGTGACTTCGTAAAAAACAAATCTTAATCTGAATTATACCAACGTGGATTACTTTTTAGGTAATTTTAAGAAATGACTCTCATCATAACTTCATGAGGCCAGCTTAACTCCTGATGAGTTTCCTGTAGAGGGCAGGCAGTGAGACCAGGCCTCGTGGTTTCCGTTCTTGTCTTGAGTAGCAACTCCTCCATGTGTAAATGTGATGGGGAAATATCTCATTGTTGTCAGCGTTTGTACTAAAGAAAAGCTTCTCCACTCGCAGTTGTAGACTGTGTCCGACTTAGTTTTCTGTGCTTTCCACCGAGTCCCAGTGCCCTGTGTTCCTGCTACTGCTGCAGCTGTCCTTGTCACTAACAAAATGGCTTCTGGTCATGGTGCCTGCCGTGTGCTGGAGGCAGTCTAACTGTGTGCTGATGACTCTTGCTAATCATACTCACAGGAACATCAGAAACAACCTGCTTCCTCCGGACAGGCTGGAGGCCAAGTCTGAATGAACCCGTGTTACCGTAGACCATCTTCAAGTAGGGTGATGACGTACACCCGTAATGCCAGTACTCGGGAAGCCGAGGCAGGACATGGGTTCAAGCACTGAGCCTTAATGACCTTGAGTTAGAGCCACTCAGATGGAAGGAAAGAGCCAACTCTTGCAAATTGTCCTCTGGCCTACATCTACACACCCCCTACACACATATCCTCTATACATACATACCTACACACACACACCCCTACACACACACATCCCCTATACACACACACACACCCCTGTATACCCCCATTAACCTGCACACAAACATCCCCTACACACACACACACACACACACACACACACACACACACACACACAATTTTTGAGAATTTAAAAATCAATACATGCATCCACCCTGTACCTTTTGATCTTTCTTCCTGATCACTTGGCCTCACTGCTGCCCTCCTGGTATTTCCTCCATGCCTTGTTCTTGGGAAGTTTTTATATCTTTGCTTCTCTTCCCTCTCCCAGGCCTTCTTCAGGTTCAGCTCCCCATTTCCAGCAGTCTAGGGCCATGACAGCAGGTAGATACCAAGCCTTTGTGAGGGGAACTGTATTTCCAGGGCAGCTGCTGGGGAATAAGAGTGACATAGAACAGATAAGGCTATTAAGGGGGTGCTTGAGCATAAATTCAATTTCAAGATAGAAAATTCCTAGGGCTGAGAATGTGGCTTAGTGGTAGGTTACTTGACCAGCATCCACAAAGCTCTGGGTTCAGTCCCAAAAACTTTGAAATCATAGGTACTTAACATTTTGAACAGTTTCTAAATTTTTTTTTTTTTTTTTTGCATTTATTTATGGTATGTGAGTATGTGTATATGTGTGTGTCAGCCAAGGGACAAGGGCCAGGCAGTGACACTGTGGGCTACAGTGGCTTTGCAAATTCATTGGAGACATTTAGCCTTAAGAGCTGTGGGCTGAGCCGGGCGGTGGTGGTGCATGCCTTTAATGCCAGCACTCCGGAGGCAGAAGCAGGCGGATCTCTGTGAGTTCAAGGCCAGCCTGGTCTACAGAGCAAGTTCCAAGACAACCAGGGCTGTTACACAGAGAAACCCTGTGTGTAACCAGGAGATTCTGAGCTCAGGCTTAGAAGAAATGTCTTCTAAGAAAGACGTTCACTTGTGAAATCAGCTAAGGAACACTGAAGTGACTTCATGGAAGGGGAAAAGAAATGTCTCAGGGTACCTGGTGAGTGAGGAATGTAGAATATGCATGCAGAACCACTGAGCTCTGCCCTAGCTAGGGAAGAGGCAGCCCATGCAAAGGGAACCCAGGTCTCCCTGGTACCTCATGATGGCTTCCCAGTGCGTAGGCATTGCCATCTTTGGCTCATAAAGTGGGGTCACATTGCCCTTCCAGGAATAACATAAGGCATCCACCGTCCTCAGAGCTGCCCTATTGGGAACCCTCGTTACTCAGCAGAAGGAAGCCACCAAGGAGCAGGCCTAGAGACCAGAGGTTGTACAGGTGGTGGTTTCCTGGAGGAGGAGAGCCAGAGACTCTGCCATGTGGAGAATGCCAAGTGAAGGCCCTGGGTTGGGCTCGGTCCTCTACTTACCAGGGCCACGTGACAGACCTGTTACCCAGTGCAGGCCCAGGCACTGAGAAACCCGGCAACTCAGGAGAACAACACAGAAAATATGTAACAATGGATGATATCACAAGTTCCCTGACAGCCTTGGGGACCTCTCATTCCTTGGAGAACCTGTGCTGTGTGTGTATGTGTGTGTGTAGTGTATGTATATGTGTATGTAGCAAGAAGAGGTATGTGCATGTGAACACAGGTGTCCCCAAGAGGCAGAGGCCAGAAGTTAGGCTGTGGGCTCCCATGGTCCTTGACTTACAAGCAGTTGTAAGCCACTGGATGTGGGTGCTGGGATCTGAACTCAGGTCCAGGCTCTTCTCCGGAAGAGCCATCTCTCCAGCCCAGCTGCGTCTGTCTTTTAAATTGAGAGGCACCCAGGAAGCAGAGGCAGGTGGATCTCTGTGAGTTCAAGGCCAGCTTGGTGAACATGGCAAATTCCAGGTCATTCAGGGCAACATAGTGAAATCCTGTCTCAAAAACCAAAAATAAAGTTAAATAAATAAATAAAATGGAGGAGGGGATGCATTTTCTCAGTTCTTTGATGTGAATTTGTATTTTCTAAAGTTTTGTTATTTCAACTTTAAAGCATGTTGGGGCAGCTGAAGAGATGGCTCAGTGGTTAAGAGCACTTGCAGCTTTTCCAGAGGACCTGAGTTCAGATCCTAGCACCCATATGGGCCTCCCACAGCTAACTGCCTAGAACTCAAATTCCAGGAGATCCGACATCCTCTTCTAGCTTCCAAGGGTGCCTGAGAACACACACACACACTCACACATACGCACATGCACACGCACACAGACCTGTAATCCTAACACTTCAGAGGTAGAGGTAGGAAAAGCAGGAGTTCAAGGTCATCTCTAACTATGAAGTAGGTTTGAGACCAGACTAGGCTACAGTGAGGTCCTGTCTTTAAGAAGAAAAAAGCTGGGCAGTGGTGGCGCACACCTTTAATCCCAGCACTCAGGAGGCAGAGGCAGAAGGATCTCTATGAATTTGAGGCCAGCCTGGGCTACAGAGTGAGTTCCAGGACAGCCAGGACTGTTAACAGAGAAACGCTGTCTCAGGACTGGGGATGGGGGGGGGGGGAGATGGTGATGGTGTTTGCTAAGAAAATTTGTCTCCACATGTGTAATACCAGATCAGCACCTCTCTGCAGCCCACACTATGGAGAGGTGGGACTGCAAGAACTTTTGGGAGCCTAGGCCATTTATTTCCTTTGGAGACAGGTGGAAAATAAAGCAAAAGCAAAATTCTAATGTTTGAAAGGGTTTTTCCCCCCAAGTATTTCTTTTTGGTTTTTCGAGACAGGGTTTCTCTGTGTAGCTTTGCGCCTTTTCCGGGAACTCACTTGGTAGTCCAGGCTGGCCTCGAACTCAGAGAGATCCACCTGTCTCTGCCTCCCGAGTGCTGGGATTAAAGGCGTGCGCCACCGCCGCCGCCACTGCCACCACCCCCCCCCCAGCCCAAGTATTTCTTAAATGTCAAATAACAGCAGTTATGCTATTCCTTCAGACCCGGAACACTTTTCCGCCTGTGAGCAGAAAGGGCCTAATGGACAGGGGAAGTGGCTGCTTATAACTTGTTGCTCTATCTCTCCAGAGGATGCAAAGGGCATGTCCTAGGGGTCCCTTCCAGAAAGGGGGAGATAAAGAGGTAAACAACTCCATATCTGCCTTGGATGGAGACCCAGTTTGTCATTACTGGTGACCCTAAAGACAGTTTGTCTGTTTGCTGTACTCAGATAGACTCTAGTGAATGAGTTATAAGAGAGTTTGGTGGAGGTTAAGCTCTTACCCTGGGCCCTGCTGGCACTGAGAGTAGCTGGCACGTGCCTTACAAGATGTTAGCAGCAACCCTAACCTATCTCTACCCATCACATGCCAATATCACCACTTCCTAATTGAGACAACCAGAACTGTCTCCAGACAGGCAAATGTTCCTTAAGGAACAGTGTCCTTCCCGGAGAGGAGCCATTAGGTGAAGGAAGCAACAGTGAACTGGAGGTACCCAGAACAAGCAAGGGTAGAAATAGGACTACCCTCAGGCAGAAAGGATGCTAGGGTCCAGAAGAGCTGGCATGGGGGGACAGTGACAGTGTCTAGCCACTACAGAACCTTGAGAGCTTACAGAGAAGGGCACAGGAAAGAAGAACTCCCAACTTCTTCTTCGTCCTTCCAGAATCCCAGTCTCCATTTCCCAGTAGATGAATCGTATTGGAAGGAATCCACGCTGGCCTCAGATCTGCCTGCCTCTGCCTCCCGAGTGCTGGGATTAGAGGTGTGCGCCACCACCGCCCAGCCGACACTTTCCTTTTAATTAGTACAGTCGAAAAGTGCCCGACACCTGTGAGGTACCTGTCTGTCTGCCTAGATAGTCACAGTAATGTCCCTCGGTGGAGGACACGGACTGAGGGCAGCCCCAAGGGAAGCCTCTTGGTGGAAGTGGGAACGAAGCAGGGCAGAAGTGTGGGCGAGGCGCGATGCCCATAGCTGCTCATCTGGCCCTAGAGCCTGGGTAGAAGAGCCCTGAGGAAGTCCGCGGTGCTGCGGGCCTGGACTTGTTGCTTCCCTCCTCTGCACTCTGTTCATAAGGACAGGAGGCACTGAGCTAGTCAATCCTAGATGCTGGCTTGTGTATCCAACATGATTTCATGTGGGTGCCTGCTGATCCCTCCGCCTGAGCAGACCTACCACAGACAGGACTGTGCCCTCCAGCCTCACCCACTTAGTGCACTGGGGTGGGGCCGCCTGTGTGTTTCTTCATGGCTTAGAAGATGGTTTACTCCTCACACTGACCTCTTCCATCTCCAGCTCTATAGCTCCTGGACTGCATGTTATCCTTAGTGAAGGCTTACCTTCCCAGCTGGAGCGCTGCATAGACATACCACCCTGGATTTATCCATGCATCAGCAGCAGATGTTTGTTTCTGCTGTTTGACATTATGAACAAGGCCATTCTGAATGTTCATCAGATGTTTGTTTGAACACAGGTTCTTTCTTATTTCTCTTAGATATGCCTGAGAGTACAATGGGTCTGTGGCTTAGTCTTGTGAGGAACTGAAAGATTCTTTTCCACTGGGGCTGCATCATTGAATAGTCCTATCAGCAAACTGGAGAGGTTTCTTCTCTCTCTCTCTCTCTCTCTCTCTCTCTCTCTCTCTCTCTCTCTCTTTTCTTCCTTCCTTCCTTCCTTTTTCTTTCTTTCTTTCTCCCTTCCCCCATACCTTGACTAAAAACAAACCTGCCTTTTTATTGTTTACCACACTCACCCTAGCCATTTAGAAGTAATAGCTCTGTGGGGCTTAGTGGTTTTGTTCAATTTCATGATACATCTTTTGTTTTTAAAATGTGCGTGCGTGCGTGCGTGCGTGCGTGTGTGTGTGTGTCTGTGTGTCTGTGTGTCTGTGTGTCTGTGTGTCTGTGTGTCTGTGTGTCTGTGTCTGTCTGTCTGTCTGTGGGTACTTGGGTACTTGCAGAGGCCAGAAGTGGACATTGATCCCTGGAGCTAGACTGAGAGGTGGTTGTGACCTGCCCAGCCTGGGTGCTGGGCACTGATCTCGGGGTCTCTGGAAGAGCATTAAATGTCAACTGCTGAGCCACCACTCCAGCCCTCTTGTTTTGGGTGTTTTGTTTTGTGGCAGCATCTGGGTTAACTCAGCTGGCCTTGAACTCACTATGTAGCTAGCTAAGGCTCAGTTTGAATTCCTAATCTTCCTGCCATCATCTCCAGAATGATGGTATTACAGACACACACCACACCTGGTTTATGAGGTACTGAGGATTGAACTCAGGACTTGACTTAGTAGAGAACACTATATCAACTGACCTACATCCCCAGACCCATTGATTCCGCACTTGGGTTCCACTAATCCCGATGTCTGCCAAGCTAGCAGTGTAGTGTACTGGCAGTGCTTACTTAACCTGCACAAAGCCCTCAGTTCGATCCCCAGCAGGAACACAAGCCTGCACTCACACACTTTGCACTGCCTTGATTCCCATAGCTCTGTGGTAAATTTTGAAATCCAAAAAGGAGAGCTCTCAGATTGTGTCCTTAGTTCTTATTTTTTTCAAGATCCTTTGGGTCTGCTGGGTTCACAACAGACTCCTGACCACACTTACAGCTTGGCTTCTGGCTTTCTCATTTCCTTGATGGACTTGCCAGCCGAGGGCAAAGTGGAAAATCCCCTTTGCTCTTCCCCAGCCTCCCTTGGAGAGGCGACTTGGCCAGCAGATCCCAGCTCATCCGGCTGAGTTTAGTCTAGGGCCAGGTAGTCAGCCAGCCAGGGAATGTGTAGGCTGCACCTGGCCCTGAAGCAGAAGACCCACTCCATCTAATCCCAACATCCCACCTTCTTGGCTTCCTCCCTGGTGCACAGGATTGTGATAATCTCACATGTGCATGTCCAGCCACACCACACACATTCTTTTTGTGCCTGTCATCCTGGCCTTCTACCCCTCCTTAGACTGACTCACGGCACAGAGGGAAGCCATTTTGTTGTCAGGTGGGACCAGTGTAGCAACCTGCCCTTGCTGATGGCATGTCCAGTCACACCCATGTGTTCTTTATTAGACCCAACAGATGTGTCATCTGTGCTACAGGCACTGATTTTACTGTTAAGTGAATTTTGTTTAAGACATGGTATGTATCGCTGGTTGACCTGGACCCACTGTGTAGATAGACCAGGCTGGCCTTGAACTTGTGGGGCTCTGCATCCAAAGTGCTGGAATTAAAGGTGTGTAGCACTACACCTGGCCTGGTGGGAGAAATGTTTATCTTTCCTGCAGAGTTTTCCGTCCTTGCCTTAAGATTAAAAAAGAAAAAGAAGAAAGGAAGAGGAAGGCCAGGCAGAGGGTAAACTTTCTAGAAAGTGTGAGGATCAGCCAGCCCGCTGCTGACTCCATACTGCAGGTTCACACCTGTGCCTTTTTAAATGAGTAAAGGGCAAAGGCCAGCATGGCTGAGGTGTGGGCAACAGAAACGAAAGGCTCTGAGAGCAGAAGGATCAGCCCCGCAGTTACCTAAGGGAGCCAACGCTCTGTGCTACTGGACAGTCACTGACCTGCTTCTCCACTCACACTTCTGGAATGTTCCTGCTGCTCTCCTAGTCTTTGCTTCACGTGTAACAAAACTGTTGGCAATTCTGTGTTTTTTGAGAGCCACTTAGAGTTCTGTGAACACAGGGGGTTAGCCTTCTCTGTGAAGCAGAAGATAGTAACACCCAGTCCTTAGACTTGGAGGAGCTGAGGGTGTAGCTCAGGAGCACAGCGCTTGTCTGACATTCACAAGGCCCTGGCGCCACCAAAAATCGAAATAAAAAAGCACAGCTGTTTGGTTGGAGACCAAGCCCTCCATAGGGCTAGATGTGCCACAGACCTTCCATGGTGGCCCCCGTAAGCCTGGCTCAACCCCCTTGAAGGAGACTCAGCCTTCTATTCCTGATTTCAACCTCTTCCTGTGTGCTGAGCAGCTTCAGCTGGGTATCAGTTGGCGGGGACAGCCAGGCTGGAGCTGGGACTCGAGTTGAGAGACAGGAGGGTTCAATAGAAATGCATCATTAGGGTGCTAGTGCAGGAGCATTCCACGAAGACCTCCTCCCTGAGTTGAGAAACTAGAGTCTTGAGGTTCAGGCTACCTGCTGTTGGAGTGAGAAGCGCTGTGGATACCCTGAACCTGCTTGCAATTCCACAGTGAGGTCTGAGGCCAGACAGTCAAGTAAGCAGTTTCCCCCAAGACACCTGCTTCCTCTTTCTACACCTGCTCTTTCAGCACCTCACCTCAGAAAGCCAGGAAGTCGGGGCTGAAGAGGGAATTTGCTATCAGTACAGAGGCAACAAAATGTCAGCAAACCCCTAAGCTAGGGCCATAGCTCAGTGGTAGAGAACTTGTGTAAACCCAATGCACCACCTGCTTCTGGATGGCCTGTGAGGCACATGGGGTTTCACGTAAATGGTTGAGAGCTGGTGATCAGCCCAGTCGGTAGAAGGCTTGCCTGGCCGGCTTAGCCCGGTATTGAATAAACTGGGTGGACACAGAGGCATATACCTACAGCCTCAATACTTGGGAGGTAAAGGTAGAAACGATCAGAAGTTCAAGGTGATCCTTGGCTACAAACCAGGTGTGCTGGCACATGTCTGTAATCAGGCACCCAAGAGAATCCAAACTAAGGTCATCTTTGACAACACATCCAGTTTGAAGCCAGCCTGGCTACAGGAGAGCACATATTGAGGAGGGAGTTGAAGAGTATGTTTCCACACATGGAATTTGAATGGCAGCAGAGATAACGTTTTATGTGGCACACAGCCACCGTCTCTATTAATTTTGTCTCTGTAATGTTTGGACCGTGTAAAACAGGTGAGGAAAGTATGACGCCGCTTTAAGATGGCGACGCTCCCTCTCCTTCCAGTGTGCTGGAGGGGCTAAGAGAACAGTCTAGTCCTACAGATGGGGCTGCTCTAGAGTAGATAGGTGGTGGGGTTCAGGCGAAGGACCCCGAGGGGATTAGGAACCTTCAGTAAGCAGTTCCACCCCCACCCCCAGTGTGGGGACAGGGATCTCATCTGAGACTCTTCATGTCCCCGGAGTCCTCGGGGCTTCTTGGGGCTGGTCCTGAGCTACAGTCACTGAGTGCCTCCCTCCTCTCTCTACAGAATTTGCCTTCTGCCAGGTGAATGCCTCCGCTGCCCTGGCCCTGGCCTTAGCTGTTCTGTGTGACTTGCTCCGGCAGTGGGACCAGCTGGCACCAGGACTGCCCATTCTCCTGGGATGGCTGCTAGGAGAGGGTGACGACCCCCAGGACCTCATGCAGGACCCACACCAGGTAACTGGAGCTGCTCAGGGAACTGGGAGGCAGAAGTGTCCTCTGGGTGAAGCACCGACAGGCCTGAGGGGTCTCGGGATAGTGAAAGTGTGCCTCGGCTGCTCGAATGTAGAGGCTGGTTAGGAGAAAGCCTCCTGGAGGATCCACACAGCGCGCACTCACTGAGGCTTGCTTTGGGAGTCTCAGTGGCAAGCTTTCAGACACTCTGAAACCATACCTTGAACACTGAGAATAAAACTATGGAAAAGGCATATCTGTTGACCTTAGCATGGGCAAAGGGTCCTCACAGCTCTGGGTCTAAGCATTTCCCAAGAATTAGGGTCCTTCTAGGGAACAAGGTGCTTGACCCCTCTTCCTGAGTGACAGAGAGCAGTCACACACATCTGGAAACAAGACCAGCAGAGGTGCCGGGGTGGGGTGGGGGGGGTGGCACATGCCTTTAATCCCAGCACTCGGGAGGCAGAGGCAGGTGTATCTCTGAGTTCGAGGCCAGCATGGGCTACAGAGTGAGTTCCAGGACAGGCTCCAAAGCTACACAGAGAAACCCTATCTCAGGAAAAAAAAAAAAAAAAAAGACCAGCAGAGGCAGCCCAGGCATTGGGAAAGACACAAATCTGTGGCCACCCATGGGACTCTACTAACTGACTTGGCATCCTGAGCAGATAGAGTTCAAAACTCAGTCTGTTTGTAGGAAACGTGGAGATGTAGAAAGTGTTTTTATATGACCTTGAAAACCCTAGAAATGTAGTCTCAGGATGGCATCATGCATATGCTCAATGCGTCTTTGCTCTGCCACCGCTGCCGCCGCGGTCTCCCTGGCTTCCTCCTCTGATTTCTCAGTACACCTTAAATCTCAGATCACTTCCTTGGCAAGGTCCCCCTTTCACCATTAGTTCCCCAAAATACGTTGGCTTTGAGCTGCTCACACATCTTTATCAAAGGTCATGTTACATCTGGGAGAAAGCCACCCTCTCTGGTAGAGAAGGGCAGAGGCAGCAGAAGAGGGACTGCAGAGCTGCACCTGGTGGCCTTGGGTGTCGACAGGCCCGAGTGGAGGGGACAGCTCTCACATCTGGGGGGCCGCACTCCTCCCTCTAAGCTCATTGTGGGCCTTTTCATTTGATGTAGGGAGAAGATGACCACATATTTGAAAAGTCGGAAGTCAACTTCTGGGCTGAGACGCTGACCTTCGTGAAATACCTGTGCAGGCCGCTCCTCCGTCTCTGTCAGCCTGACTGGCCGACCCGTCACTCCCAGAAGCTCTGTCACCTGCAGACAGTAGCATCAGAGCAGCGTCTCCTCGCCTCTCAGCTCCTGAGAGAACTTCCACCCTCGGCTGAATTTCTGAAGACAGTGGAGTACACAAGGCTGCGCATTCAGGAGGAAAGGACTTTGGCTGTCCTGAGGCTGTTGGCCTTCCTGGAAGGAAAGGACGTTCTCAGAGCCGAAGACTGTCCTAGCGAATGGAGACAGTTAATGGCCCCAAGAGCTTCAGAAACAGCCTGTTAAAAGAAGGCTGGAGCAGCAGGTGGAGTATCTCCCCAACTTGGGTCTGTCTACAAGGAACATGTTGGACGGAAACTGAAGTCTTTCCTGTCGCACCTCCCCACCTCTGGGATTCCAGGCTTCTTCCTACAGAGGGCTCTGTCCTGAGCATACTCATTGAGGGCAGCCCAGTTTGTTGTGGCTTCTGTAGGAAGTGAGGCCACGGTGTTGAATGTTGAATGTTGATTCTGTCCCAGGTGCAGGCCACCTGCAGGCCTGAATTAGCCTTTCTGTCCTGAAGAAGTGCCATTCCAGCCAACCCGCTTTCCCAGAGACTGACTATACTGAATAGAGTTTCAGCACTCCAGTCCTCCTCCCACACCCCATACACACACACACACACACACACACACACACACACACACACACACACACACACTGCTCTTCTGTTTGTTTAGGTTTGGGCTCTGTATAGGAGCTGGATTACTTAGCAAACAGCCTATTTGGTCATATTTCTAAACTTTATTCCATTTTAGCAAAGGAGAAATATGTCCCAAGAGTTAGATTCTGGGAGAATTAAGAATCCACCCCATGCAAATACTTGTGGTTTATTATCTCCATGCTCAAGTCTTTCAGAAGCCCATGTTAAGAGTCCTGCCTGCCTCCCCCAGAAAGGCCAGTGGAGGCTGGAGACCTGGTTGTTGCCCATTGTTTCTGCTCAATGAAGGAGCCTGGGGAAAGAGAAGTCTGAACAAATGCATGATTCATTTGATACCTACCCTGTTTACTGCCCTGTGATTGTTGGAAGCAACAAAACGATTCCTATTTAGAGGTTAATAAACACATTTATCCACCTCAGTGATTCCATCTAGAAACCTTAAGGGGTTTTCTCAGTTCCAAGCCCAGCCAACAGGCTTCCTCGGATCCCCAGCAGGTGGCAGTCTTGCACACATTATGCTACTAGCCTAGCTCTTTAGCTTTCTAGCTTAAAACTTACTTTAAACCATTATCAGCACCCATGCAACAGCAGGCGTGTCTGTGGAAGTCAGGGGACACCTTCAGAGTCAGTTCCCTCTTTCCACCTTTACATGGTTTCCAGAGATCCAACTCAGGTTCAGGCTTGCAAAGCAAGCACCTTTATCAAACACTGGGCCATATCACCGCCGGCCCGGCTTACCACCATTAATGTATACTTTCAGAGTGAGTGTCACCCACCCAGAGTAAGTGTTGTAGCCTGATCCACATTCCTAGTTATCTCCAAAGACCACACCAGCCAGAGTTAGAAACTTGTAGGGCCTATAAATATAGCCAGATACTTCCCAGCTGAGTGGTCACTTAGGATTACAGGGAAAGGGAATTGAATGTGCAGACTAGAAAGATGTTTGCTGGGCCATTTCCCTCTGCAGAAAGGCTGAGGTTGCAAATGTAACAGGTCTCTGGGAAGAAAACCATCCAGCACCATAAAGAAGCGTAGAGAACTGGTCTGCACAAAAAGGAAGACAAGCAATGTCCATGGTGTCTCTGAGGAGGCACAGAAAACCCCCTAGGTGGTCTGCAGACATTCAGCACCAGCTGCGGGGTTGTATGACCCGGTAGTAATTACCTAGTTAGGCACCAGTGTAGCCCACCCTTGATGAAAAATTGAAAACCTGACATTTTTTAGTCTGTTTTGGGTTTCGCTTTTCTGAGTCAGGGGCTTGCTATTTACACCAAGCTGGCCTCACACTTGTATTCATCTTCCCGCCTCTGCCTCCCAAGTGCCAAGATTACAGGCACACACCGTCAGGTCCAGCTCTACACTACTTTTTTATTCTAAGATCTAGCTGGTGAGAGGGCTGTAATAGGATGATAAAGTGGGAGATTCTGATCAGGGCCCACAAAAGGCCAGCCGTCCCTCTCACCTCCCAGCTAGAATGAAATGAAAGCAGTTACATAACAATAAAACTCACACTAGCAGGCATGCCGCACCAAAGCATGTACCAGAACATGTTTATGTTATCTCCAAGTCCATCCTACCAAGTCTACCCAGTGGGTGTTCTCGCTGCTGATGGCTGGGAAATACCTCAGATTTGGATCTTGGCTGGCTATGGCCAGCCTGGGAGGAGGGCAGGAGGAATGGATGTTTCCACAGGTTTGTGTCTGAAATCCTACCAGCAGCAGCTAGGGGTATGGCTGCACCATGATTTGCTGAGAGGAACCTGGAAAACCTCAGTCACAGAGACCCATGTTTGGGGTCATTGCTGCCACAGGTGCCCAGCCCTCTCTAGGGGACAAAGCAACATGGGCGGGAAGAGAGAAGCATACATCTTTCCTAAAGTCACTACTTGCTTTTGGCTCCAAGCTTTAGGGCCCTAAGATTTGGATGGCCTCTGATTCTGTGCCATATTCTGTGACCCCCAGCCCTTCTGCTCTGGCCACAGCCAGTTAGCTTTAATACCTAAGCTGGTGTGGGCTTTGTTTATCTTGTAGACACCTCCTTGACAGAGGTGACAGAAAGGACGAATTTTATCATTGTGTTAAAAGTAAGAAAACCCCAAGCGCAAGGCCCCGAGTTCGGTCCCCAGCTCCGAAGGGAAAAAAAGAAAAAAGTAAGAAAACCCAAGTGCCAAACAGACTATGTGATTTGTCCAGGCCACAGGACTTACCAGGGGAAACTTCAATCCATATTTGTTTTTCTTTATTGATAGTGTCTCATACAGAGCTGAGCTAGGCCGACCTAAAACTCAACTCAGCCTCCCAAGTGCTGGGATCCTAGGCGTGAGCCCCTGTAGCCACTTAGCGCCATATTTGTGACTTTAAAGTCCTCCAGCGCTGCCCCGGGCTCTAGCTACAGGGGCAGCAGGCGCCACAGTGTCGGCAGATGCACGCTCAACTCAGGAGCCTGTTGAGTGGCAGACAGGTCGACCTGTTTCCCTTGCAGGTGAACTGATACAGCCCAGGTGCACACTGGACTGCAAGCAGACAGGAAGAGCAAACGTGGGGAGGGTGGAGGTCAAGCGTCCTTCCCTGGCAGATGCCGGGCCTTCCACCTAGGCCAGCCCGAGCTGCCAGCTGGGCGAAATCATGGGCCCAACTCCACCTTCTGGCAGCCAGTGTGGACTCAGTGTAGGGAGAAAAGACCTGACTCCAGATTGGCGGCGGCGACGGCCCCGACCAAAGCTGGTAGTGGCTTTAGCTTCTCTGGGCGCTAGGTGGGGGTGTCTGCCCCCTCTCAGAAAGAGCCGGGCCACTTTTGGAAAAGCATTTTCTATCGAAAAGCTAGTGGGGGTTGCACCAAAACCAACATTAGCGACACACACACACACACACACACACACCCCCGACTGGAGGTTCAGCAAACACCACCTTCGGCAGCCAGCACTGAGCTTAGATTCGACGCGGTGCCTCCCAGAGCCAAAGAGGGAAGGCTGTGCAGGGCGGGAAGCCTGGGCCAGCAGCTGCACCCCCACCCCCTAGGAGAGTTGGGGAGGCCAGGCCAACTAGCAGACACAAAGGTGAAGGAAGTGACTTCCTCCATGTCCACAGTGCTCCCCCCCCGACTTCCCTCTAGTTCCCCGAGCGGGCTCTCCCGCCCCGGACACCCCGCGCCACTCCGCGCCTTTGGCCCAGGCTCAAGGTCTTGTGATGTGATTAGCAAAGCCAGCGCCTTGTCCTCAGACACTCAGCCCTGCCCCGCAGGCCCCAGAGCTCAAGTCCTGTTTACTGAGCCTGGGCGGGGAGAGGGGCGGAGAAACGGGCCAGTGCTCCTCGGGGCTGGCCGCTCCCGCCCCCACCCCTACTGCGTCTCCACGTGCAGCTGGGTTCGAGCTGCCACCTACGGGACAGGCCGCGAGCCCGCCACCCGCCCCCGAGTCCTAAGCAGCCTTTGCCAACCAGTCTGGCAACACGCATCGTTGCAATATTGTTGCATTTTGCAATTCCCGCGCGCCGTGCAAAACCAAGAGTGGGAGATAAAAGCTGTGCCAGTCGGCCTAGCAGGATCGGGCGGGGGAGGTGGGCACGTCCAGGGGATCCCGGTCCGGGTCACAGATAGAACGTGAAAGCGCATTCCAACGGTATAGGTCCAGAGGCGGAGGAGAGCGGGATCTTCCCGCCGCCGCCGCCACCCAAAACAGCACCCAAAGGGGCCGCGCTCCCCACGCCGCACGGACGCCCGGGCTGCCCGCCCCGCCCCGCCCCCTCCCCCGAGGGGGGGAAAAAATTGGCGGCGACCAATGAGAGGCCGAGAAGGCGCCTGACGTCGGCGAGCCGGCGGGCGGCGTTGCCTGGAGACCCCGGCGGGTCAGCGTTCAGTCCCCTCCCCGGGTGCGCTTGGCCCCGCCGCCGCGCGGCTCCCGGGCTCTATATAGGGCGCGCGCTCGCGGGTCTCGGAGTTCCACCAGTCCGCGAGCTGCCGTCGGCTCCCGCGGGGGGCGGGCCGGGGCGCCGAACTGCGCTCTCGCTTCTCCTCTGCCCCCCCCGACTCCGCGCCGCGGCCTCCTCCCTCCTCCTCGGCCCCGCAAGCAAACTTTCCGTCCCTCCCCGCCCCTCGCCCGTTATTCGTCTCGATTCCAGCCGGGCCGCACCGAGGGCTCCTCCCAACCCTCCCCGCTTGCAGTTCCGACCATTACAGGACCCAGAAAAAAAATGTCGACCACACTGCTGTCCGCCTTCTACGATATCGACTTCTTGTGCAAGGTAAGCCGGCGAGCGGGGAAGGATGGCGGACCGCCCTGGAACCCCTGGAGTTCCGAGACTTAGCTGCCGGGCCGGGTTGGAGCGGGAGGGACCCTTCCAAGTTGACTTTTCGGGTGGAGGGAAGTCCTGGAGTTAGCAGCCCTGTGTGCTTGCGACTGTGGGCGTGGAGAGCTGGGAGGGAGCGAGTAGCGGCTGGAGCAGCGGCGCTCCTCCCGGGCCGACCGCGGCCACGCTGCCGGGACTTCCCGGACGGGGTTTGCGCCGCCCACCCCGTGGCCACGGGCCCAGGATCACATGGCTAGACCCGGCCGCGGCCCGGGTGGGCGTCCTCCACTCCCTCCGGCCTGGTCTTTGCGAGTGTAACGGTGGAGGCCGAATTGAAATCCGCAGGAGAAAAGAAGAAGGTGGGCAGTTGGGACTAGGCTGAGTTCTCCCCAACTCTTCCTCCCGTTCCGATCTTCATCCCCTCCCCGCTCCCCTCCCTTTGGCAGACGGAGAAATCCCTGGCCAACCTCAATCTGAACAACATGCTGGACAAGAAGGCGGTGGGGACGCCCGTGGCTGCTGCCAACAGCTCGAGCTTCACGCCGGGCTTCCTGCGACGCCACTCGGCCAGCAACCTCCACGCGCTCGCCCACCCCGCGCCCAGCCCGGGCAGCTGCTCGCCCAAGTTCCCCGGCGCCCCCAACGGCAGCAGCTGCGGCCCGGCAGGCGCGGGCGGCCCGGCCTCCTACGGCCAGCTCAAGGAGCCTTCGGGGGGCAGCGGCACCGCTCTGGTCAACAAGGAGAGCAAATTCCGGGACCGCTCGTTCAGCGAGAACGGCGAGCGCAGCCAGCACCTCCTGCACCTGCAGCAGCAGCAGCAGAAGGGGGGCAGCGGCTCCCAGATCAACTCCACGCGCTACAAGACCGAGCTGTGCCGACCCTTCGAGGAGAGCGGCACGTGCAAGTACGGCGAGAAGTGCCAGTTCGCGCACGGCTTCCACGAGCTGCGCAGCCTCACTCGGCACCCCAAGTACAAGACGGAGCTGTGCCGCACCTTCCACACCATCGGCTTCTGCCCCTACGGCCCGCGCTGCCATTTCATCCACAACGCCGAGGAGCGGCGGCCCGCGCCGTCGGGGGGCGCCTCGGGGGACCTGCGGGCGTTTGGCGCGCGCGACGCGCTGCACCTGGGCTTTGCCCGGGAGCCGCGGCCCAAGCTGCATCACAGCCTCAGTTTCTCGGGCTTCCCGTCGGGTCACCACCAGCCCCCGGGGGGTCTGGAGTCGCCGCTGCTGCTCGACAGCCCCACGTCGCGCACGCCGCCACCGCCCTCCTCCTCGGCCTCCTCCTGTTCCTCCTCCGCCTCTTCCTGCTCCTCCACGTCGGCCGCATCCACGCCCTCGGGCGCCCCGACGTGCTGCGCCTCGGCGGCGGCGGCGGCGGCCGCCGCGCTGCTCTACGGTCCCGGGGAGCGCCGAGGACCTGCTGCCCCCCGGAGCCCCGTGCGCCACCTGCTCGGCCACGTCGTGTGCCAACAACGCCTTCGCCTTCGGCCCGGAGCTGAGCAGCCTCATCACGCCGCTTGCCATCCAGACCCACAGCTTCGCCGCCGCGGCCGCCGCCTACTACCGCAGCCAGCAGCAGGGCCTGGCCGGCCCCGCGCCGACCCCCGCGGCCCCCGCGCCGCCCTCGCCGCCCTTCGGCTTCCAGCTGCCGCGCCGTCTGTCCGAGTCGCCCGTGTTCGACGCGCCCCCCAGCCCCCCGGACTCGCTGTCGGACCGCGACAGCTACCTGAGCGGCTCGCTGAGCTCGGGCAGCCTCAGCGGCTCCGAGTCCCCCAGCCTGGATCCCGGCCGCCGCCTGCCCATCTTCAGCCGCCTCTCCATCTCCGACGACTGAGGCAAGGGGGCGCCCGCGAGGGGTTGGGAAGAGGCGCTGCCGGCGGGGGGCACCGGGCTAGGGGTGACACGGCCGCAGGCCCGACTCGCAGACACCCCCCGCCGCCGAGCACTTGGACTCGAACTCTGCCGGGAGGGGCCCCGCCCCTTCCTTTCGGTTTTCTCGTTTCCTTTTTTTCTTTTTTAATTATTTTTATTATTATTATTACATAAAAGAGTTTCGTTCGTGTTGAAATAAAAGCCAACGAACTTTATGTGTAGATGAACAAAAATAGTCACAACAAGCGGTTGTGATACGGCAGAACAAAAGATAACCAAACACTTGTTTAGGTCTCAGATGAGTTTGAAACTCTAGTTTAAGAAAAAAAAAAAAAAATCGGCCCAGCACCAGCAGCTAAAAACCACCATTCCATCTCCTTTCACTTGAAAGCCTTAGTTACAGTCCAGATGTGAGAACTCTTAACCTTGGAAGGGGTTCCTGATGTATTGTGAGCCAGCCGGCCGCGCCACCTCCCTAAACGATAAGCTTCTAGACTTCAATGTAATGCCAAGAACATGCCTTGAAACGAGTAGCCTTCGCCCCGTGTGTGCGGTGGTTTTCCTTGGTTTTGTTTTGTTTTTGTTTTTGTTTTTTTTTAGACAAAGTTATATATGTTTGGGGGTGGGAGGTGGGGGAAACCTTGCATTCCAAAGTTTGATACTGGTCTCCTTGCCGCCACTCAGTAGGTATTTAGCCTAGAACCGTTTCCCTCTGCTCTCTGGAAGCCTTGAGCAGGGCTCAGTTCGTCATTGTTGGGAGACAAGTGTGCTTCATTTTAGCTGTTCTGAGTTGATTCGCGCCACTGCACCACAACTCAATATGAAAAAAAAACTATTTAACTTATTTATTATCTTGTGAAAAGTATACATTGAGGATGTTGTTCATACTGTATTTATCGAGTATGATGAAAAGCAATAGATATATATTCTTTTATTATGTTAAATTATAATTGCCATTATTAATCGGCAAAATGTGGAGTGTATGTTCTTTTCACAGTAATATATGCCTTTTGTAACTTCACTTGGTTATTTTATTGTAAATGAGTAAGAAAAAAATCTTAATTTAAGAGATTGTATGTAATATTTATTTCATTAATTTCTTTCCTTGTTTACGTAAATTTCAAAAGATTGCATGATTTCTTTACAGAAATCTATCTATCTTGATGCTGTGGAAGTAGTGTGAGGAGCATTTTGAGTTTTTCTTAGAATGTAGAATGTTTGTGGCCCATCAGAAATTAAATAGAAAAAAGAACGACCACATACTTTGCAGTCTGGATCACATGTGCCTTGCTTTTCTATTTCCAGCTTTATAAACCAGCAAGAAAAAAAAAATGGTTGCTGAATTTACCAGTTCATTGAGTGTAAAGATGTGTAGCAATAAAGGGGAAATCATCTCAGTGCCTTCATAGGGATGGAACTTGCCTTAAATTTTCCTCAACCAAATAAGTATTTCATTAGTGCTTGAGAGAATTTGAATGTCGGATGGGTTCACCTGCACAAAAGGAAGAGATTTTTACCACTTTTTTTTTTATATAGCTATAAAGTGAAGAGGGTCATCTTAGTGCTGAAATGGTCTGTAGTACATGTATATGTCTTCTTTCGTGACAGTCCAAAACTTGTACTATTATTTTTCAGTGTAAAAAGGCAGGAAGGTCTCCCGGGCCTTCCTGGATGGTGGATGAATGACCAGTCACTTAGTTTGTATGTAGGTACAGTTGGAGCACCAAGGGTGTACTCTGGACTAACTACTTTTGACAGAAGTAGGTTTTTGAATGTAACAAGATAAGCCAACTTGAGTTGTAATATACTTTGTGGAATCATTTGACTACAAATTGTGACTGTAAACATTGTACTGTAAATGTTTTGTAGTTTTCCCCCAATAAAAATTTTTGGGAAAAAAATTCCTGAGTGAAAGGAGTGTTCTTTTTAAGCTGGTCGCTTTCCCTGGCCTCTGCAGGTCCGGGAAAGGGGTGTGGGGGAGGATGTGGGGAGCTGGTAGACCTCACAGGAGCCTGCATCCACTTGTACCTGTATTTATTTTCTAGCAAGTCCTTTCAGCTGAAAGACAGTAATTATTTGGCTGTCAGGGGGCATTTGTTAGCTGTTCCCTTTGGTAATAAGATGCATCCCAGCCTTGGCTGACTGGCTGGTGGCAGGGCCTGGCGGGAGACTGCAAGGGGTGTGGCCGGCCTGTGAGTCACCCAGTGGATCACGTGGCTGCTCTGGCAGCTGAAGGGCCAATTTTTCTCCAGGATGCCTGACCAGGGCCTGTAGCCTTGACGGGGGGAGCTGGACATGGAGCTTTGGGCCAGGCGTTGGGAGTCCAGGGTTTTGCCCGGACTTTGGAAAAGCTGGGTTATGTCCTTGTTCAGAGAGGGAGGAAGATTAAGCAGGTTAAACTTCTATCTGGGTGATGTTTGTTTACACAGACAACTTCCTCTGGGAATGAGCACACTCAGGCTATTTATGCAAAAGGAAGACCGGGCAGGCCAGAAAGCAAATTCAACCCGACTTCTACAGAAGAGAAACAGGACTGCCTTGCTCTCCCGGGTTCTCAAAGCGTAACAAGTTAAAGTCACACTGGTTTTGTGTTTTTGTTTTTACCCTGTTTGTTTTAAAACCATCTCTTTTAAACCCAAGACAGTTGGCTTTTTCTCCCCCACCCCCAGACACACACTTCAGACGCCTTTTCCTAAGTAGGCAGGAGATCTCACAATGGTTTTGCTTTCTTATCCATAACAGCTGGCCTCTATCAACCGATCTTCGCCCCACTCTGGCTGGCCCTGCCTTGGCCAGGGTCTCCTGTGACTCACAGCTGAGCAGGAGTGGTGTCAGGGATGCGCCAGGCTGGGCAGCTGTTTCTCGTTAAGGAAGATGGAGTTGGTGTTCGATGGAATGATTTTTTTTTTTTTTTTTTTTTTTTTTTTTTTTTTTAATGTGCTTGCTGCCAGAGTGGAGAACAGTTTCAAAGTTCTCCCAGATGTTGGGCCTTGGGGGTGGAGGGAGCCTGAGGCCAAGAAGGCCTGGGGTTGGACGAAGCCCCTGCAGCTCCCTGGCCTCTTGGCCATAAAGAATGTGCAATCAGGAGAAACCACTCCACTGTGGAGCTATTAGGCCCGGCTGCATTTCAAAGACCTTGTTTTCCACTTCATTCCCAAACTTGTTTTTCTGAACAAGTACTAGTGATCAGCTGGATGTTGGACTTCTCTTTGGGGTAAGCCACATTCATTTTTTTAAAACTGCTCTATTTGAAAGCCCAACTGCTCGGCTCTGAAGTTTTGTGTTTTAGATGCGTTGGAGCGTGGAAAGCTTGGGGAGGTAGGTTGCCCTTCAGAAGTTTTCCCACCCACACGCAAGTGGAGGCCCTGGGTCATTGTGTTTCTGCAGCAACCAGAATAAATAGCAAACAGCCTGTGCTTGATCACCCTGAGGACAGTTGTTTGTTTGTTTGTTTGTTTGTAAATCCAAGATCTAAAAGTAAAACTTGCATGTAAGGACGAAGTAGAATTAGCTACCTCGGGCTGCCATCATGGAGAGTGGAGAGAGAGTGGAGGCTTCAGGCTGAGTCTAGACAGTCCTTGCAGGGCATTTGTAGGCCCAGAACCTAGTGGTTCAAAGAGGCCTTCCAACTGACTGCTTGGAGACTGGAGTGATTTTGAAACAACCCAGCTAGTGTGCCCCGCCTTATAAACTCTTTCAGAAGGAGGAGGTGTGTAAGTACGGATCCTGCTGTCTGTGTCTCCTGCTAGATGTGCAAAAGACAGACAGCACACAACTGAACCCTGCCTCACTGACGTGTGTGTGAAGACGTGGACGGTTGTGAGCAGGCAGTCCTGGAAGATCAAGGCCCTTGATGCAGGAAAGCTAGTAGGCCAGACTCCTGACTGCCCGGTCTGCTCCTGAGGGAGGGTCCTCGGTGTTAGAGCCTCTGGAGGGTCTCAGGAAAGCCATTGCTAGGGTGGGTGTCTACAGGGAGATGGAAAACATTAAACTTTGGGAGGAAACCCGCCTGCAGACACAACCGCTGTCCCCCAGCTTTGCTTGTGGTGATAGATGAAGGCGGATATGACTCGCACCCAGTTTTTTTAAACCGGAAGTTGGGTCTCTGCAGCCCTTTCAGGCTGTTGGACTGAGGCCAGTCAAGCTCTTTCTTGTTTGTAACTAGAGATCCTCCTGCCTCAGCCTCCAGCTGATTCGGGACTGTAAGTGTGCCCCACAATGCCCAACTGTAATCTCATTTTGTTGTATTTACTATTCTGGAAGGTATAGTGAGCTTTAGACATTCAGGGCAGTTCTTTTTGTTGTGGTGGTGGTGGTGGTGGTGGTGGTTGTTGTTTTTACAGACAAGGTTTCTCTGTGTAACCCTGGCTGTCCTGGAACTCGTTTGGGGCTGGCCTTGAACTCACAGAGATCCGCCTGCCTCTGCCTCCTGAGTGCTGGGATTATAGGTGTGCGCCGCCGCCGCCGCCGCCGCCGCCGCCGCCGCCGCCACCACCACCGCCCAGCTAAGGCAGTGCAATTCTTGCTCTGAGCCACTAGCAAGCCAAAGAGAGAGGGAGAGAAGAAAAAAGGAAGTTGAGGCAGGACAGGAAGATGGCGCCAGAGCAGGCAGCTGCTCTCTTCTAACTTATTACCAGAGGCGCTGGAAAAGTGCAGGAACATTTGTGGGTGTGCTTGGCAAGGTATCCCTGAAGGGAGGTGTGAAGGGGTACCCATGTGGGAGGTGGGTTTGTGTCTATAAGTCCTGGGTGTCTGTATGGGTAGACAGGTGTTTATGAATGCTGATCTGTATCTATGATGTGTGTAATGGATTCAGAAGGGGTTGGTGGGTCTTTGTTTCCGGACAAAGTTGTAGGGGGTTATGAATCTTAACAGAGTATAAGGGTCTGTCTGTGGGTGTTGATTGTGGGTGTATCTTGTGATGTGTGGATTGCCTGTAGTGAAGGGGGTGTGTGGATCTGTGTGAGTGAGTGAGGGTTTGGATTTGTGCTGTGTATTTAGGGTTGTAGGGTTTCAGAGTGTGGGAGTCTGTGGGTGTTGCTGTGTTAGGGTCATGGGTGTCATGATGTGGGGGCTGTGTGTGTGTCTGTGTGTGTGTGCAGGTGTGTGCATGTTGAGTATATGTGTTGCCCTGGTGGGTGTGTCCTTGTGCCCTGCTGTGTGTGTGTGTGTGTGTGTGTGTGTGGGTGGGTGGGTTTGGGCGTGTCTGTATGTGGCTGCAGCTGTGGGGGTGGGTGGGCCCTCAGTGTGTGAGGAGGTATGTACAGCTTGTGGGGTTTGGGTCTGGTTGTGTCCGCAGGGGTATGGGGGTGTGTCTGTCCAGGGTGGGGGTGGAGGTTTACCAACACTTATAAAGGCAAAGCAGCCCTTCTTAACAAGCCTCTTTCGAGTTTAAAACTGCTTTCAAAACCCGGAAATAACTGCCAAGTTGTGATCGGCTTCCTGCTGGGCGGGGGCAAGCAGGAGAGTGACCGCAGTCTCCAGGCTTGCGGGGACCCCAGCGCCTCTCATTGCTGGGCACACCTGCCGAGGACTGGCCTCAGGGGCCCCTTGCTGCCTGCAGCGACATTTTTAGCAACGAAGCATTCTCTGGGGGGCTGAGGGAGGGGCCTCTTATTTTCATCCGAGCAGAAATAGCTCCTGTCCAATATTCATTCTTCGCCCGGGGAGGTCGCCCCAAAATAGAGGGAAGAGGTAAGGACCCAAGACGGATGGGGAAGGAAACTCCTGAGATCATTGTAACCAAGTTTAAAATATTTCTCTAAAAATAAGCTTTGTTTTTCTTGTGGATTTGTCTGGCACTCAGGGTCCTCCAGTCAGGGTGCTTTAGCTGGCCTGGGAAGCAAGGCGGAATTTTTTTTTTTTTTTAAAGCGAGTGTTTCCCAGCTGTGGCCTTGGAAAGTTCTCTGTTTTCCATTTATTAAACTCCTAGTTTCCGGCTAATTAAAATGATTTTCAAATAAAACTCTGTAGCCCAGCAATATTTGATGAAACTCAGAATTCCCAGTGACCCCTCTGTAGGAGGCCAGGCCAGCTGTGGGCAGCCTGTGACCCCACTTCTGGACTCAAGGCCTGTTTATATAGAAGAGAACTGGGCCTGGTCGAGTAAATCCTAGCAGGGTGGGTCACCTTCAAGTCTCCAAAAGAGGTTCAGAGTCATTTACTTTGCTGTTGTTGCTTGGCTGTGCCTGTGCTGAACCCCAGGGTCTGGTCAGTGTTAGGCCAGATTCACCACCACGGCATGTCCACTGTACTTAAGGGAAAGCTGCTGTCCCTACCCACGGCCACCCTCAGTACCCTAACACCATGGACAGAGTCCACTTCAAGAGAGACACAGACTAGATGGGGTTGGCTTTCAGTTTTAATCCCAACACTCAGGAAGCGGACAGAGGCTGTAAGTTTGAGACCAGCCTGGTCTATATACTCAGATTCAGGACACAGAGAGACCTTGTCTCAAAGAGGAGAAAACCAGGTGGGGCATAGGTGCATTGATATTCCTACCTGGTGTGTCTCTCCCTGACCTAGAGGCCCTTGAGACTTCAGGATGATTGAGGGTAATGTCCCAGGACTTTACCCCTAAAGTATGCCCAGACCCAGCATGCCCCAGAGGTGGGTGGGACCCAACAGGAATCCAAAGCCACCTGTTATGTTAATGGATGAGAGATTGTGCAGTCAGTGAACACACTGAGGGTGAGGTAGAACTGTTGTGATTCACCTGCTGGCAGATCCCCCATTGGGCAGACAGCAGAGGGGCAGGACCTCTCCTTTGTCCCACAGAGAGTTCCCACTGTCTGGTAAACTGATTGCTGCTGCCTTCGGGGAGTGTACAAATGAGGTTTCAGGGTTTGCCCATGGTATAGCGGGCATCATCAGCACTTCCTTCCTTTTTATGGTTGCAGAGTATTCCATTGTATGGATATACCACAGTCTGTTTAACCAGTCATCCAGAGTCAGTGGACACTTACTTGGGGATTGTTAAAAAGCACACCTAGGGAATAATCAGATTCAAGTTTGGTGGTAACGTCTGGTTTCAGCCCTGTGGGGTAGACACCTGTGAGTAGAATTGTTGGACCATACTGTGATCAAACCCACAGCCTCACACAGGCTAGGCCTGAGCTCTGCCACTGAGCCACACCCCCAGACCCATGTTTACTTTTAGGGGAACTACCACACTGTTTTCAAGGTAATATACCAGAATTTTTTACTTGTTTGGTGGTACTGGGGGTGGAAGTCGGGGTGGGGCATTCGCATGGGCTAGCATTCCACCCTAAGCTACATCCCTCGCCAAAATAGGTATTTCATGAATTGTTTTGTTGAGGCAGGTTCTCCTGACTAGCCTGGAATTCACTCCAGCTGGTCTTGAGAGGGAGGGGCAGGAAGAGCAGGGATTCAAGGGCATCCCCTGCCACACAGCAAGTTCAGGGCCACACTGGGCCAGGAGGGACCCTGTCTTGAAAAACCAAAAGAAAAGCCAGGCATGGTGGTACTTAATGTAATCCCTGCACTCAGGAAGCTAAGGCAGGAGGATTGCCATAAGTTCAAGGCTAATCTTGGCTACAAAGTGAGTCCCAAGCCAAGCAAGACCCAGTCTATGAAAGGAGCAGGGGAGGGAAGAAAGAAAGAAAACTTTTTAAAAGCAACTCATTTAACTTTATTTTATGTGCATTGGTGTGAGGCTGTCAGACACCCTAGAACTGGAATTACAGACAGTTGTGAGCTAACTGGGAACTGAACTCAGGACCTCTGGAAGAGCAGCTAGTGCTCTTAACCACCGAGCCATCTCTCCAGCCTGAAAGAGAACTTGTTAAATTTAATCCTAATAACAAAAAAAATAGAAACAGGGCCTGAGGATGTAGTTCACTGGGAGAGAGTGCTTGTTTGGTCCAGGTTTGGTCCAATGCCACTGGTGTGGTGGACCTTTCCTGGAAAATCGTTCATTCTCTGTGTAGCTTTGTGCCTTTCCTGGAACTCGCTTTGTAGACCAGGCTGGCCTCAAACTCACAGAGATCCGCCTGCCTCTGCCTCCCGAGTGCTGGGATTAAAGGCGTGCGCCACCACTGCCCAGCCAGGCACCTGACTTTAATCCCAGCACTTGGGAGGCAGAGGAAGGCAGAGCTCTGAGTTTGAGGCCAGCCTGGTCTACAGAGTGAGTTCCAGACCTTGTCTTTAAAAAAAAAAAAAAAAGTGTATGTGTAAGCTGAAATGCAGGATGTGAAAAGAAAGGGCAAGATAGAGATAGACTTGGCTTTCCATCTCTCAGCCCCAGAAAAACATACTTAAGCTAGGTGTGGGCCAAGCTGGTAGTCGTGACCCTCTACAGGACAACAGAACCCAACAGAACCCAACACTACCCAGGGTAGTGGCTCACACCTGTATAATCCCCACACTCAGAAGGCTGAGGTGGGGTTCCTGTGAACTTGAGACCAGCCTGGACAAAAGCAAAAAAAAACTCAAAACAAACTAAAACTGGTTACTTTAAAACAAATACAGGGCTGGCTGTTCTTCCAGAGGACCAGGATTCAACTCCAGCATCCGCATGGCTGCTCACCACCACTTATAATTCTTCAGTTCTAGAGAACCCAAAGCCCCCTTCTGGCTTCCAAGGGCACTGTATATGTGTGGTGCACAGACACACATGCAGATAAGCACTCACATATAAAACAATAAAATAAATATTCAAAAAACAAACACATAAATGGCCCTCAGTTCCCCACCCCTCGCATACAATGCCTCCTTTGGACCTTTCATCCCAGAGCCCAGAATGTTCTTGCAAGTGGAAACAGCTGGGACTCTACTACCACAAGGGAGAAGGGTCCCAGGTGCTGCCCATGACTCCTTGGGTGACTCCTTGAGTACAATCTATTTGAGCCTCAGTTTCTCCATCTGGAAATTCTGCCGATCCATAGTTGCTCTAAGGATTAGTGAAATAATGTGCTTAGAGGTGCCGTGTCTGAGTCAGAAGGACCAGCCAGCTGCTGTCAGTGTGTCCACTCGGCCCCCCATCCCCCACCTCCCCACACTCCACCTCAAGCTCAAGCCCAGGGGTCTCCAGGAAGGCCTTGGAAATTCTAATAGAGCCCTCATAGAGACACAGCACTATAGCCTTAAACCAAGGCTTTACATATGTTAATGACACTCTTCCTAACAGCCCCAACGCTGGGTCACTATTCCCATTTCAAAGGTGAGGGAATGTTGTGAGAAGCTGCAGAACCCTGAGTGGGGTGGGGGGTGAGGGTGTCCTCTCCAGGGACCCCTGCTTTGTCTCCAAGAGTCAGCTGACTCTTGACTCCTTTTGGTTGTCCGTCCCAGAAGCCCCTCCTCCCTGGGTGTCATTCCAGAGTGCACTGTGCTCTGCTTCACTGTACATTCTTTTTCTGTGTTGAGAAAGGATCTTATGTAGCCCAGGCTAGCCTTGAACTCAGTATATGGCCAGAGATGACCTTGAATTCCTGGTGTTTCTCTACCCATCCCTCAGGCTGATTGGTTCATAGGGTGTTTCCTATGTGTTCTTTTTTTTTTCTTTCTTTCCTTCTTTTTTTCTTATCACACAACAACAACAAAAATTTAAGACAGGTTCTCACTATATAGCTCCCAGTTGCCCTGGAACTCACTATGTAGACCAGGCTGGCCCCCAGCTTGTAGAGCCCCACCTGGGATTAAAGATGTGTGCCACCACACCTGGCAAGTAATTCATTTTAAAACAATTCTTTCACATACACGTATTTTACAACTTATCAAAGACAAACGTGCACGCCGTAGGTGTGTTGGTTTTTATATAAATAAATACTGGCTGAATAGTTGGCCCTGCAGGACACAAAGCTCTGACTGAAGATGTCTTCGAGAGCTGATCGATACTTGGATTTTATATATTCGTTAATTCTGAGGACAGCACTTCGCAGAAATAGATGACAAAAGGTGACAGAAATACATTTAAGGCATTTCAGACATTTTGGAAACTGTTCTAATTCCATTCCAGAATTTTTCATTTAATGTTTGTTTGCTTGCTTTTTATTTTATTCTATAAAACTCTCAACAACTTGAAACAGCCATTTAAAATGTTTATTCTTTGGAAATTTCATACTTGTATATGATGTATGTTGATCATATCCATCCCTCACGCCCCCCCCCCCTCCCCAGAACCCCCCATCACATCTCCCTTCTAACTAGTTCCTACGTGTTCTGTCCAGGGGGGTGGGGGTGGGGTGGGGGGACGCTGACTGAGGTGATCTGTGGGCCAATGGGCAGAGCCTGCTACCACAGCCCTGAGACAGCTCCCTGCCCCTGCCCCTGCCCCCCAGCTGCTGCACCTTGGCGAGCAAGGCCTTGGTTTGCAACAGGCTGCCACGGCTCCCTACCTGTGTAACTTCCAACCAACCTCTGAGGCCTGGTTTCCTCAGAAAGAACAGGGGAGGGAGGAGAGGGGATGGCGCCAATCTGAGCAATGCGGTTAGCAGCCCAGGCCACCTGGGCCAAGGCCCCCTCTGTTCCTGGCGAATGAATGTGAGACTATGAGAGTCCAAGCAGGCATCCGCTGTGTTTGGTGCCTCAGGTTCCTAACTGTAAATGTCAGGGCCTGGGCTGGCTGTTTTTTTGTGTCAACTTGACACAAGCTAAAGTCATCTGGGAGGCGGGGTCCTCAGGTTTAAAAAGCGCCTCCATAAGATGGAGCTACAAGCAAGCCTGTAGGGCATTTTCTCAATTAGTGATAGATGGGGAGGACCCCACCCATGGTGGGTGGAGCCATCCCTGGGCTGGTGGTCCTGGGTTCTATAAGAAAGCAGGCTGAGCAAGCCATGGGGAGCAAGCCAGTAAGCAGCACTCCTCCATGGCCTCTGCATCAGCTCCTGCCTCCAGATTCCTGCCCTGAGTTCCTGTCCTGACGTCCTTCAGTGATGGACAGTGCTGTGGGAGTATAAGCCAAACAAACCCTCTTTTCCCCTATTTGTCTTGGTCACAGTGTTTCATCATGGCACTAGAAACTCTAACCAAGATAGGACCTTTCTTGAAAGATGGTCAGACCCCAAGCACTGTGAAGAGAACCAGCCGACAGAAATGGGGCTTTGGGTTGTTTAGTCTTGTTCTGCAGCTTCCAATTTGAGGGGTGTCAGGAAGGACCCATGATCTGTCCCCTAAACTCCTGTACATGGTTGCTTAAATGATTTTTTTAATTTTTCAAATTAACTTTAACTTTGTACACACACACACACACACACACACACACACACACACACACACGAGCACTTTCTTATGCAGGTAAACAGGCATATGTGCCAGAGACTTGTCACGGAACACCACTCCCTGCTGAGCTTTCCTGAATCAATGACAGTTAAACAAAATGTGGGGTATAGGGAGCACACCTGTAACCCCAGCACTCAGGAGACAGAGGCAGGAAGATGGAGCGTTCAATGCCAGTCTTGACTCCATAGCAAATTCAACCCCTGCCTAATCTGCCTGAGGTCCTACCTGGGGACACAACAAAGCCTGCACTCCGCTTGGAAGCTTGTAGAGAGCTTGCCTGGCCTGGCTGAGGCCCTGAGTTCAGCCCCAGCACTGCAAACAGGAAAAAAATAAAAACACAGAAGGTCACCTGTCACCCTACCCTTGGACAGTTCTCCTTTGTACAGCATGCCCTGGGACACAGCCACAGTGCCTTTGGTGTTTCTCCCTCTGTCCAGGAGCATTCAGAGCAGTCCCCCTCTGTTCCAGAAAATTCAGAAATTCAGAATACCCCCACACTGCAACTTCATCCCAAAGACCATGCTGTCTGGTGAAGGGGCCAGCCTGGGCTCTCCCTGGCCCCCCCACACCTCTACCCAGCAGCCTTGGACCTTCCTCCCCTACAGCCCCTGACACTAACTCCTCTAGCCAGCTCAGTATCCAAAGGTGTGACGCCCATCTATGGAGGTATCCTCAGATGGCATTCTCCTCCATCCTTTCCTCCAGTGCTTTTCTTCCTGTCTACTAAAACCCAGCAGCCTCTGCCCTCTAACTCCATCCCCTTTCCTCTGCAGAGTAAGGAGTAGCATGGAGGCGCTCATGCCTGTTACTCTCTGACGGTTCCTATCCCCCACAGCTCAAATCTAAGCGTCCAACACACCCGTTGAGGCTCTGTTGCTTGTGGCCCTAAGGCTTGAGATCCAGCTGCTCAAGCTGCTCTCTTGGCTGTCCA
Organism: Onychomys torridus; assembly: GCF_903995425.1. Lineage (NCBI taxonomy): Eukaryota > Metazoa > Chordata > Mammalia > Rodentia > Cricetidae > Onychomys > Onychomys torridus. The sequence goes on from NC_050463.1 coordinate 19,987,534, forward strand.
TGCAACGCAATGACCCAAGGATGCTGCTCACCCCTCTAGGCCTCTTCTGGGATGTACTCCCGGGCTGATTACACTGTCCCACAGCGGCTGCTTATGTTTCTCTCTCCAGCCTGTGAGTTCCTCCCTAGCACCCACATTCCTTTTTGACACCCCAGGCTGGCTCCTAACAGCACCTCGCTAACATCCCATGATAACACTAGCACCTCGCCCGCGCCACTCCCCCCCATCAGGGTCCCCCTGGCTCTGAGACTGGCTCAGGATCACAGAAGGGAAAACACTTGCCCAAAGTGTCCCAACTCAGGGATGGGGAGGCCCCAGGGCCCCACAGAGAGGGCAGAGGGTCCCAGCTCTTCACAAATAAGAAAGATGCATTTTATTTATTTGTTTGTTTATTTATTTTGGCTTTTTGAGACAGGGTTTCTCTGTGTATCCCTGGCTGTCCTGGAGCTCATTCTGTAGACCAGGCTGGTCTTGAACTCACAGCCACCAGTGCCTAGGTGTTTTTGTTATTTTTAATTACTTGTATATATGTGTATCTACATATGGTTTTGTGCCCCTGAGTGCAGGTGCCCTCCGAGGCTAGAAGAGGGTGTTGGATCCCCCTGGAGCTGGAGTTACAGGTAGTTATGAGGTGCTTGGAACTGAACTGGGATCTTCTGCAGAGGTGGGAAGAACGGGGTAAGTACTCTTAACTGCTGAGCCATCCCTGCATCCCCGCCCCCCATCTCATCTCCTCATATTTACACACACACACACACACACACACACACACACACACACACAGAGTTCAGGGTTACAAAGTGAGCTCTCTGTCTCCTCACATGCACCATGCCTAAGGTGATGGGCCCGGTGAAAATGCTCACCACCCCCACCCCTGCCCCCTTCTCCAATGGCTTTGCCTTTCTAAATGGTACACCTTGAGCAGCTGTATCTCAGGCCCTGGGGCCAGCACTCGGGCTTACAAAGCCCCAGCTGTGCAAGACCAGTCCTCACAGGTGCCTCTTCCATATCCGTAGCGTGAAGCATGCATGTGCATTCAGAAAGCTGACGGTCTGGACTGAGTATGGAGTGCAAAAGCAGAGTGCTTGTCTACCATGCGCAAGGCCCCTGAGAATCAGAAGTTCAAATTCATTCTCAACTACATAGCAAGTTCTAGACCAGCCTGGACTGTATGAGCCCATGTCTCAAAAAAGTTAAACACAGGGCGGTGGTGGCGCACGCCTTTAATCCCAGCACTCGGGAGGCAGAGGCAGGCGGATCTCTGACTTCGAGACTACAGAGTGAGATCCAGGAAAGATGCAAAGCTACACAGAGAAACCCTGTCTAGAAAAACCAAAAAAAAAAAAAAAAAGAAAGAAAGAAAAAGAAAAAAAAGTTAAACACACACACACACACAATCTCTGCCATCATAGCAATTCTCCAAAAGAGTCGCTGCATTCTCTCTCTCCCACCTCTGTGCCTCTGCCTTCCCCTCCATACTCCCTCCCACTTCATCTCCTTGTTGGCCTGGCCTGGAGCTCTGGAGAGGGCAGGACAAGGTCTCCACCCTGGAGTCTGATTGCTCTTTCTCTACCCCTCTGCCTCGGCAGCACGAGGACAGGCCTGGGTCGGTCCCACTGGGTTCAGGGCTCCTGGGGCCTGGGAGACAAAGACTAGGAAGAAACCCGACTTCTCCTTGGGGAAGGCCCTGCCAGTGTGACCTAGGGTGTGTGGGGATGTACATGAGTGTGTGTGTGGCGGCGTGTGGTAAGTCAAGTGACTTCGTGGTGGTGTGAGGATGTTTTAAGAGCGGTTGTGTCCTGCGTTATGTAATGCAAATGCTCCCTGGGGCCAACAAACCACAGTGGTGTAACTGCCAGTTGCCTGGGGAGGAAAAGGAGAGATGTAAAGTCTTTTCTCTCTTCCTGCTGCCCTCCAGCAGGCACCACTGGATAGCCAGGCACTTCCTGTCTTCTGTTCCCACAGCCCAAGGACCTGGGGGCTGGGCTGGGCACTCGGGCCCGGGCCAGGGGTCACAGGAACTCTGCAGTTCTGGACTGGATCACAGCTCTTGACACTTGTCCAAGGACTGTGATCACCCTTGGTCTGCTGGGGGTCATGTGCCCCCAACAAATGCTGCCCACTACCTCCCTCCCCCCACAGCGGTCCTCTCCTTGGAGCCTCTGGGGTTCCCTTGTCCCAGAGGCCTTTCCCCAACATGGGAGCTGGTCATCTCATTGACCTGGGTGACACAGAGGGAACCTCATAGCTTACCTGTACCTGTGCTATGCCCTCAGGACCATCTCTCTCTGTCTCTCTGTCTCTCTGTCTCTCTCTGTCTCTGTCTCTCTCTCTCTCTCTCTCTCTCTCTCTCTTAACCACACTGTGTTCCCTCCCTGCCCTGCACAGTTCCAGCCCTTGAACCCTCTACCGGAGGCCTCCACTTACAGAAACCTGTGCTGGATGTAGGCTGCTGCCCTGGAGGCCTAGCTCTCTGCTCTGAACCCCTCAGTCATCTCCAAATGGCCAGCTAGACATCTGGCCTTGCACAACTGTCCCCTGCTCTCCAGCTGTGCATCTTAATAATAATGGCCACCGTTTATAATAATGGCCATGCTCTGCCAAAACCAGTCCCTGGAGGTGTCCTCATGGGACATGTCATTGTCACACCAACCCTAATAAGGCACTTCCTGCTATTACATGCAAGATCCCCATGGAGAGGGCTTAAGTGTCTAGTCCGAGGTTCCATGGGCATGGTTGTGCAAGCAGCTGGCAGCTCTGGTGCCCAAGCCCCGTCCTCACACCTCCAAGCTCATGAAGGCTGGAAATCCCACCCCAGGCCTGCCTTCCCTGAAGCTTACCCACCTAGCTGGCTGGCCGGCCTCTATATACTCAGAGGCCATGGCTATCTCTGCCACTAGCAGGTAGCTGGTGGCTTTGAACTACTAATCCAAAAACTGATTGGGTAGAATTAACTGAGATCTTGTATTCACAAGAGTGGGAGAGCAGTGATATAGCTCAAGGGTAGAGCACTTGGCTACCACGAACAAGACCCTGGGTTTGACTGATCTCCTGCACTTGGGGGGGGGGGGGGGGAGGGCGAGGACACACCTGAATGGCATGTAAAGGACATGCTCACTGTAAGCAACTCCTGGGCATCTCTGAGCCTGTCTCCTCAAGGGGCAAAATGAGACTAGCCAGTGCACTTCCTCACAAAGTTTCCGAGAGGTCTATGGGGGTACTTTTGTGCGTGGTGACCCCCAACCATAAAATTATTTCATTGCTTCTTCATGACTGTAATTTTGCTACTGTTAAGAGTCACCATGGAAATAGCTGAGCTGTGGGTCGAGAACCACTGGTCTAGGCACTGCTGAGAATACCCAGTCAAGGTGATTTGCCCATCAGCCCACTCTGGAAAGGTCTGGAGGCCACAGGTTGCCCCTGCACAGTCATCCCACCCGGCCTTCCTGCCTTCCTTCCTTCCCTACACAGGATTCTGTTTCTCCCCTTACTCTTGATTTCTGTCGTCTTTTCCATGCTGCTCCAGGGCGAGGTCCTGTTTCTGCACAAGCCCCCTACCCCTGGCTCTACCCTCCCTTTTCTACCCCTTCTTCTTCCTGCTCTTCTCCCCACCTCCCCAATCCCTCCATCCCTAACACAGGGCATACTTCATACATTTGTGTGCTGCTGCTAAAACGTCTGCTCCAGGGAAGGAGAATCCCAGGCAAGACGTAGGAAAGCAGACCTCCTTGCTGGTGTCCGCGTGCTTTGTCTGTTCTGCAGTGCTGGGGGTGGAACCCAGGGCCTGGAACAATGCTGGGCAAGTGCTCCACCGCTGAGCCCCACCCCCGGCCCTCCAAATTCTTCAAATAGCCTGGAGAAAAGTGGACGCTTTACCAAACATCTAAGAGTGATTGTGGCCTCTCCAGCCCTTTGCTGTGGGACTCAGTCCAGGTGTTCAGTCCTGCTCCAGCGTCAACCACAGCTGTCGCCTGAACCATGCTGCCTCTTGCAGGAAGGCTTCTGGGATTACATCTGCCGTAGCCCAGCCTCCTCTCTCTGACCTCATCACTAGGCCGCTAGTACCCAGCCCCAGCCTTCTCTTCTTCAGACTCAGGATGAATCCCAGAGGTACAAGGTCAGCCGTGTGTGGGCCAGTCCACCCTTGGGAAGTCAGGGTTCTTGTTTCCCACCAGCTTGGCCTAGGGGCAAGAGACGAGGCTTGTGCTTTCCTCTAGACCTGAGGGGCAGTCCGCTTTGGGTTCAATTTCAGCCATCCTAAGGGAGGGCATTGTGGGAGTCAAGTAGGAAATGACAAAAATGAGCTTCTTGGCCCCAGGAGGATTGGGTTCTGACCCAGAGACCTGCAGCAAGGGCTGCATCCTGAGGGCTTTAAGAAGGCCACAGGCCGGGCAGTGGTGGGGCACACCTTTTTAATCCCAGCACTCGGGAGGCAGAGGCAGGCGGATCTTTGTGAGTTCGAGGCCAGCCTGGTCTACCAAGTGAGTTCCAGGAAAGGCACAAAGCTACACAGAGAAACCCTGTCTCAGAAAAGAAAAAAAAAAAAAAAAAAAAAAAAAAAGGCCACAGGTTTCCAGTACCCTTGACCTTGAGGCCCTTCCTTGAGAGTACATTGGCAAAGTGGTCACTGAGTAGGGTGTTTCGTCCTAGGCACCAGAGGGAAGAAGAAAGATCAAATTTCTCTTTGCCAACATGGACACCTAAACCAGGGGGGGTAAATGACTAAAAACTAGGGAGCTAAAAGAAGTTAGGAGGCCGCTGTGGTCCCTCTGGCCATAGCAGCAGAAAATGGGGAGCTTGGGGAGAGGTGTCTGAGCCTAGCTCTGAAGCTATGAGGAAGCATCCTTCAGGGATGCTAGATTGGGATGTCTGGGGACTCAGGTTTACACTTCAGGGATGCTAGATTGGGAGGTCTGGGGACTCAGGTTTACACTTCAGGGATGCTAGATTGGGAGGTCTGGGGACTTGGATTTATACTTCAGGGATGCTAGATTGGGTCTGTGGACTTGGGTTTACACTTCAGGGATGCTAGATTGGGAGGTCCTTGGGACTTGGGTTTATACTTCAAGGATGCTAGATTGGGAGGTCCTGGGGACTCAGGTTTACACTGTCTTCTTCCCTCTGTTCCCTGGGATGGCTGAGCTGGCATGGTCACTCCCATTCCAGGCCTTTTGGAGGAAGGAGCAGGCTATGGTCCTAGAACTAGAATGCTTAGCCTGCTCAGCAGGAATCTCTCATTCAGAGATTAAATAAAATGTGTAAAATATACCCAGTTGGCACACAATGTTATTCAATAATGTCAGGGCCTTCCCCAGTCTCCATGGGGCTACACTCTCACAAACCTCATGGTCACTTCTCACATGCAGTTGGACCCCACAGAGCTCCTCCTGGCCTCAGACTGTGGGAGAGAAAGTCTACAGAAACCTGTGAGCTCCTCATTCTGCCCAGTGTTTCGGGGGGGGGGGTGGGAAGTGGGGGCGTTTAGAGGGGTGTGGGGGCACACGCCTTGTTCTAGTGCCTGCTCACCTGGTATCCCTTCTCCCCAACTTGGTCTAGCCTTCCCCTGGATACTTCTGTATGCTCCTGTCTTCCCAGGACTGCCCATCCAACATTCCAGAAGGTCACCTAGGAGCCCAACTGGCTCCTTCCATCGTAGGTTTCCCAATTACAAGCTGTGTGACCTTGGGCAAATTTCTCAGTCTCTCTGGGCCCCTGCTTTCTCAGCTTTCATCCCCCTCTGCCTCACCATGCCCTGGAAACCCAGGAGTGCAGTAAGGTCCAGAAAGGTCTAGGCAGCCCGTTCATTCAACTGTTCTGTGTCATTCAACTATTCTGTGTGAAATCTCATGGCTCACCCCGAGCTGCAAAAGTACAAGCAGAGTCCAGTAAAGCAGGAGCGTTTATCCAATGCCACTGGGCCTCTTTGCCCTGAGGCCTCCCTGCCTGTCTTGCTTTAATTGTGCTCAGATTTCTGGGCTCTGAGGTGGGCCAACCAGATTCTGTCCCGGAAGTGCCCCGGGGTGATTGGGAAAGAGGTAAGTGAGCATTTTTGAATACTCTCTCAGGTCACTGGACAGAGGCCTGTTTGCAGCAACCCAGCAGCCATAGCCCGGCGGTGAAATGGATTCCAGTTGGCTAGGTAATGATAGGGCTGTTTGTGTTGAGTAGAGAGTGTTCAGGCCTCGAGGTGGAGGTGTAAAAATGAAGGAAGAACAGCGTGTTCCAGCAGGGATGCTCTGTGCCAGGAGACCTGCATCTAACAGGCGTGCGCGCACATCTGCCGTGCATGCGCACGTCTGCCGGGGCGGGCACCTGTGCTTCTCCAGCAGGCTAGAGTAGACACTGTGAACTGGTCACCTTCAAAGCGGGGCTGGGCCAGCAGGAGGGAGCTATTTCCTTTTACTCAAAACCTTTCTCTTTGGGTTCACTGTTTTTACCGCCTTGCGTATATTATTACTGTTTTCAAACGTCAACAGATGTTATCAGACCCATTCTGTTCTTTCTCTGTAGTCAGAAAGGAAGCGGGTGCTGAGAGTTGGTGAGGATGGGGTGTGATTTTGTCAGATCTTGCTCTTGAGGACAGGGAGACTTCCTGGGGCAAGAGGCTGGAAGGGGCTTGAAGGGCCCAGCACGTTGGGGAACAGTCCCACCCAGCTGTTGCTCCTTAGTTCTGGCTGGGATGGTCTCTGAGGGACCCAGGACAGGCCTTAGGCTCTAGGGCCATCTCCCCTGTGTAAGCTGGGTTTCTAGGAGTTTTGATTCCTTTCCTATGGGGCACCAGCCAGGCCCCATTCTTCCACGTCAGGTCTGCCCATGGTCTGTACCCTGCCAGCTGCTTGTGCTTTCTGAGCCCCTGGCCCAATAGTGCCTGAGGACAGTGGCCAGGTGCCCTATGCCAAGTCTTGTCCTTACAGGAACCTGCCCACATCTCTATGGCAGATTTGAGGTCAGGGGGCCCTCCCCACCAGCAAGCTGGGGAAAGCCTAGGGAGCTGAGAGCCCTCTTCTCCCCTCAGGTCTTTCGGTGGTTTGTTTGGTTTTGTGTTTGGGGAGGACAGGATCACACTCTGTAGCCCAGGACAGCCTCAAACACACTTGCAAGTCCAGGCTGGCTTCCTACTCATTTAGATCCTCCTGCCTCAATGTTCAGAGTGTGCGGAGGACTACAGGCTTCAGCGGCCACACTCAACTTTCTCCTCAGTTCCAGGTGCCCACACTGCCCAGTTTGCTGTCACTGCTGGCCCAGCATGGCGGAGCAGCAGGCTGTAGTCTCTGGTGTCAGTGGTTGCGGCTAACAACTGTGCCAAGCCACTGCTGTCAACCCTGTAGACGGACTGCCCACCCCCCACTGCCAATTCAGAGTGCCACTTCATAAGCTGAGAGTCTGAGGCCCAGGTTAGGAAAGTGACTACCGAGCCCAGGGTGAGCTGAGGATGGAACAGGCCTGAGACCCACAGCGTCTGGCTTCCAGAGTGTTCGGAGAAGAAAGGACTCAAGGAACATCTAGAATTGTGAATTCAAAAATTAAGCACCGGGGCTGGGATGTAGCTCAGCTAGTGAGTAGTCTTTGGTAAGTAGATTGACCCCCAAAGCCCTGGGTTCAGTCCCTAAGGCCACATACAGTGTGGTGGTACACACACCCGTGTGTGCACTCTGGAGGAGCAGGTAGGAAGATGCAAAGTTTAAGGTTATCCTTGGCTACATGGTGTGTTGTGCAAGGCCAGCCTGGGCCACATGAGATGCTGGGTCAAAAAAAAAAAAAAAAAAAAAAAAAAAAGTAAAATAGCAGGGCTGGGGTATGTGTGGAGTGTACCTCAGTATAAATTGCTTATCTCCAAGGCCCTGGGTTCCAACCCAGCGCCACAAAAATTAAGAAGAATAATAAGGTGCTAATAAGATGGCTTAGCAGGTAAGAGAGTGTACAGCTCTTGCAAAGGACGTGAGTTCAGTTCCCAGCACCCATGTCAAAAGCCTGGCCACACTTGTCCTACCAACTCCAGGTGATCTGATGCCCTCTTCTGGCCTCCTCAGACACATCCACTCACATGCACAGACTCACGTTCAACACATCTGTCTGTCTGTCTATCTATCTATCATCTATCTATCTATCTATCTATCTATCTATTTTTGAGACGGGGTCTTTACTATGTATCCCTGACTGGCCTCGAACTTGGCACATAGACCAGGCTGACCTTGAACTCAAACTCAAAAGAGATCTACAGGCCTCTGCCTCTGGATTAAAGACATGAACCACCATATCTAGCCACATACACATTTTTTTTTAAAGGATAATAAAAACAAAACAAACAAAAAGACACCATCACAGACACCCCACACCTGTCAGAATGGCCCAAATCCAGAACACAGTCACATCAGATGCTGGCCAGGATATAAAGGAATTCTCATCCATTGCTAGTAGGGGGGACAGCTACTTTGGGAGGTAATTTGTCAGTTCCTTAGACAAGAAAACATGTTCTTATGGTTCTCTTTGACATTTACCCAATGAAAGGAGAGTATATCCATTCCCAAAGCCGACACAACGTTTCAATACGTTTTGCTTTGTTTTGTTTTGCAAATAACCTATTTGCCAAAATTTAGAAACAGCCAAAATGTTCTTCAAGGCTTCAAATTAACCGTGGTACATCTATACAGTGGGAATATTATTCAGCCACCAAGCTATGAGAGGGCATGAAGAAGCACCATGCATGCTTTTTAGATTTATTATTTTATGTGTGTGAGGGTTTTGCATGCATTGTATTTAAGTGTACCACGTGTGCACCTGGTGCCTTCGTAGTTCAGAAGAGGGTATTAGATCTCTTGGGACTGGAGTTAGAGATGTTTGTGAGCTGCCATGTGTGTGCTAGGAATAGAACCTGGGTCCTCTGTGAGAGCAACAATCGCCTTTAACCACTGAGCCACCTCTCCAGCCCTAACATCCTGGATATTAACAAGTGAAAGAAGTCCGTTTGAAAAGGCTACATTACACTCTAGGTAGCATTCTGGAAAAGGACAGTGAAGACAATCAAATATCAGCTGTTGCCTGAGGGCGGGGGTGCGGGGATCTGTGTGTGTGTGTGTGTGTGTGTGTGTGTGTGTGTGTGTGTGTGAGAGCAGGTGAAGCCAGAGTGTTTTTAGGGCCGGAAGCTAGTCTGTATCATGACCTCAGAATACACCACATTGACAGTGAACCCTAATATCAATGATGGACTTTGGGGTGCAGTGTGTCAATGTGCCCTCATCTGCTGCAACCTGTGAGCCACGCCGCAGTGATGCTGATCTCTCAGGAAGTGGTGGGGAGCATGGCAGCTTTGTTCTTTCTGCTCAGTTTCTCCAGAACCTAAGACTCTAGAAAACCCATCTCTTTAAATAACAATAACACACCTGTAATCCCAAGGCTTGGGAGGTGGAGGCAGGAGGATCATAAATTCAAGGTCATCTTCTGCTACACAGTGAGTTCAAGGCCAGCCTGTGCTAGAAAAACTGTGGAGCATAAACCATGGCTCAGGAGCGGGAGTAGTCCTCCGGTCTTTCTCCGGAAGGGCTCTTTCTGGTCCCTGCCACCAGGGGCTTGGGTTTGGGAATGGCCATTGGGGGCGAGTTGAGGAAGTGAGAGAGACTCTGGTGTGTTCCCAGCCCTGGGGCAGGAGAGCCGGGCATGTCTCTGTGCCTCCTGTCTCCCACAGTTTCCTGGAGGAGGCTCAAAGATCCCCAGCCGTTGGCCCTCTCCTCCTCGGCTTCCTGTTTGGGTTCCAGAGAGACGGTTTGGCCGTTTCTGCAGCTGAACAGAGCCAGTTGGCCTGATGGTAGGGGGGCCACTCAAGAGGGAGTGGGTTGGGGGGCTGCTAGCTTGGCAAGCATAGAAACAAGCCCTGTGAGGGCCCAATTCCTCAGACCTGCAGCCTTCAACCTGTGGGTTGCTTTGGCACTTGGCTTCCTGAAGGATATACCTGAGCCAGGCAGCTGAGGTCCGGGGCATCGTCTCCCTCTATGGGCAAACTTTCCTATTCCTCACTTATCTAGACCAGCCCCAGCTTCCCTGGTGCCTGGGTTCACAAAGGACAACACTGGGCTCTCACAGCCATACCATCCACACCACCCACCGCCCCTCACCTTTGACTTCAGCCTTGATGCCCCACCCACCCATAGACTGGATCCCAGCTCCAGACCTTACCACAGGCTCCAGGGGTAAAGGATAGAACTTCCTACCCTGAGGAAGCCCTGAGTTGAAGTTGGAGGCAGAGTCTCGGAGTATCCACTTTAGGGAGCACACGGGAGTACTCAGTGTCAGATAGAAATGTCCTGTAGTCAGAATTTTGAGGGTGAATAGAGGTCCTTGGAAAAGAGGGTAAGGGTATTTCAATAGCAAAGGCCCACAGGGAAGCACCTGGCATGGGCAGGGATGTGGTTAAAGAAGCAACTGGAAAGTGGGCATTGGTGATACACACCTTTGATCCTAGCACTTAGGAGGCAGAAACAGGGAAATCTCTGTGTTCAAGGCCAGCCTGGTCTATACAGCAAGTTCCAGGACAACCAAGGCTACACAGAAAAATCCTGTCTCGAACCCCTCCCCCCCACAAAAAATACAAAGACACCCCAAGGCCAGTGTATCTGCTCATCCCAACTTGACTCTGGTCCCCAGAGAATGGTCCAGCAGCCTAAGGCCTCCCTCTGTTTCCTGAGATCTATGGGATCATAGACCCTGTGGGTATGGACCCCCTTACCAACCTGCAGTCAACCTCTGAAGGTGAGGCAGGGGCTGAGGGAGGCTGAAATAATTACCCTACCTCTAGACCCCAGGGTTTGTGGGGAAGCAGACAGTTCACACTCCTGGAGACACAGGAGTCAGCCTGGGGCATAAGTCCACGTCCAGACTCTGGAGCCATGGAGGATGTGGCAGGCAGGCAGGAAGCTGCAGCCAGGGGTACGCCCACTTGGAAACCCCTAGGTGAGGCGCCCCTTGCAAGATGATAAGTTACCTTCTCTTGATGAAGTGTCAAAGAAAGACGCTTCACTTGGGGTTACATACAGGGGTGCTTAGGGATAAGCATTCTGCAGGTGAGTCAGGGTACCATGGGACCCCAGCTTCTCTCTCTCCAGCCCCAGAATAGCTACATGTCCTCTTTCTGGCAAGGGTTCCAGAGAGAGTGAAAGTGAGGTACATGATGTGCTTACCCTTACCCGCCACAGTAACCCTGCTAGCACTGTGATGAAGACCTTCTGGCCTCTCTGTTCTGGGGCATTCTGGCAGCAGGAGCCCTGTCTCCTGAGGAAGCCTGTTTCTCCTCTCCACACCCCTGGCAGGTCTGTGCCTTTGTCCCAAGTGACATAAGCTTGGGCCTGTGATGTGCGGGCCTCTCTGCTTCTGCCATGGGCTGTCCAAGGGGCCACCCAGGGCCATATTTCCTGAAAGCACCTAGGAAGACATCACAGGGAGGTGTAGCTGAGGAGGCGTTCTGGGAGAGATGATTCGTAGTAAACAGAAAATTAAAAGACACCTTTAATCCCAGCACTCGGGAAACAGAGGCAGGCAAATTTCTGAGAGTTCAAGGCCAGCCTGGTCTACAGAGCAAGGAGTTCCAGGACAGCTATGGCTGCATAATAAGAACCTATCTCAAAATACAAAGAAAGAAAGTCAGACATGAATCTAGCAAGTAATTTATAAAAATGCGTGTGTGGAAAACTGAAACCTTCAACTAAAGGGCATGAATAAACAGATACAAAGTGACAGGGGCTTTGCTCACACCTTTTCCATTTCAGATGGGGGCGGGGTGTAGCTCAGCAGTAGATCACTTGCTTAACATGTGCCAGGCTCTGGGTTCGAGTCTCAGAGTCACAGTGAACAAACATTTCCGAATGGCCTCAACAGAGCGTTTAACCAGCCACTGGGCTTTTCATAGCTTGAGACCCTGTGAGCCTGCACAGGCAGCGTGTCCGTGACGCTGTCCTTGCAGAGGGGCAAGTGTTCCACAGAGGGGAACTTGGTGAAGAAAGGAAAAAGCTGGTGCAAGGCCCCAAGGGACAGGGAAGAGCTGGCTCTGTCAGAACGGCAAAACCAGCGAAGAATAAGGCTACTTACTTAGGTGATGCTAAGCCCAGGACGCTTGGATTTCAGCTTCAAGTACACATGGAAGATTCCTGAGCCACAGAAAAGAGAGGTTGGGCCAGGGTGGTACCGGCTTTTAGACCTGAGAGGACCTACTCAAACCCCACCTGTTCCTCATTTAGTAGAGAGATGACTTGGGCCCAGAGAGGGAAGAGTGTTGCCCAGGTTACCCTCTGCTTGCCTAGACTTATATCTATAGTTCCATAGAAAGCTGCGACTGTACTCCAGAGGGCAGCTAGTACAGGCCTGCAGTGTCTCCACTGACCTCATGAGTGCCAGACCCTGACACTCTAGGCCCTGGGTCCTTGCTTCTCTGGCTCTACAAGCACCCTTATTTTTACCCCCTTATGTACTCGGTCTCCTAGAGCTGGACCTCACCATGCTCTGACCTTTGAAAACTCCATGCCTGCTGCTTCTAGTCTGGCTGGGCAGTAGCCTGCGACTAGATGAGACCCCAGAGCAGGGGTTGGTGTCATCAGAAGGCAGCCAAGGCCCAAGGTTCCTGGAGATCAGGCTGAACGCTGCTGTTTCTTCCTTTTCCCCACTGACCCACTGAATCAATACCCTGTTTGTTTCTGCTCCTGTATCTCAGGCCCACATCCTGTCAGGCAGCGGCCGATGCCTTCATGTCCCCGGGACCCATGAATCCGTTACCTCTCTCACTGCTTTTAGGGAAATGGGGAACTTTCAGCGAATGCAAATGTACACAGAACCCAGGTTGAGTGTCTCTGATAAAAGCAGCACCACCTTCAGGTACTGCTTCCCTCTCCAGCTGCCTGCCTGAGCCACCCGAATCTGTGAGTTGGTCAAAGTGAATGGGGGCAGGAGGTGAATGAGTGAGGTGGAGGTGGGGGTTGGGGTGGGAACACTGTTCGTAGCGGACAGACACGTATTTCCTGAGCTCTAGGAAACCTTGGGGCCACTGCCAAGGGCAAGGTAGGTAGGATGCTGGAGACAGAAATCCAGGGATGTGCCATTTTACCTTTGTTATAGTGGCTTCACTTTCAACCACTAACAGCCAGGCCACTAAGGCCTTAGCCTGGGGGCATTCTGTACCTCCAGACAATGGCTCTGTTGCTGCAGCCAGAGGTAGCTTGAACTAAATCTCTCTAGTCCTAATAAAACTGGGGATGCAAAGGCTAGGGTGAAAGCCTGCGAGCTCGGGGTTAGGGAGTTAGAGTCGCAACTGGCTAACTTTCTCTCTTAGCGGGCGTCCCAGAAGCCACTCCCTTCCACACCGCTGCAACTAAAAAACCCACACTAACCTCTTACCTGCTACTTCCTGTCAACTAGTTGCTAACCCTGCCTCTCAGAGCCCAGCTTAATTTTGTTTCATCGACGCAAACGCCACACATCTTTGCCCAATTGAACAAATGCAGCATGAACAAATGTAACACCTCTTTGCCTGGTTAAACAAACACTCCGCACCAGGGATGCCAGAGCAGAGAGGAGCAACTGGACTGCAAGGCTAAGCTGGGAGTGGGATGGGGGGGTTGGGGGGACAGTTCTGAGTCTGGGACAGGAGATTGTGACCTCCAAAGGGTGGCCCATCAGTGCTAACTTGAAATCATCCTTTCTCGGACTCCATCACTGCTTGGTGACTCGAGGGGTGGGGGATTCCATTGAGGCATTCCCCATTGTGGGGTCGGTTTGGTACTGCCATGTTCTTATAGGAAGGAGACCAAAGGTCCTGTTGTTTGTTTGTTTTTCAAGACAGGGTTTCCCTGGAGCCCTGGTTGTCTTGGAACTTGCTCTAGACCAGGCTGGCCTCAGACTCAGAGATCTGCCTGCCTCTACCTCCCCAGTGCTGGGATTAAAAGGCACGTGCCAGCACTGCCCAGCTCAGAGGTTCTTTTAAGGCTGTGTTATTATCATTGTTAATTGTGTGCACTGGTGCATGTGTGTGTGTCTCCACAGAGGCCAGAGGTGTTGCGGAACCTCCCCTGTTCCGTGAGCTACCTGACAGTGAGTTCTGAGAACCCAACTCAGAGTCCCAGTGGATCCTTCTAGAAGTCTCCGTGAAGAGTTAATGAAGGGTCTGAAAGCCATGAACCTTTCTGTCAAGGAAGCTGGGACCTCCATCTGTAGTCCCTGGGTCTCCACTGAGGCTGGAAGCATGATTGCTGAAGGGCTGGTATCAACTCTTCGATGCAGGGGTGGTCTGGGAAACTGGGGCCCAGGAATAGCCAAGTCTGGGTGTAGCCACTGTGAGAGAAACAAGGCTTCCATATGTCCAAATCCTTCAGAATTGCTGGTCAGAAGGGCCAGCCTCTGCTCCTTCTTGGCTCTTTGGAATTAGCTGAATCCTGCAGGCTTGGCCTGCCTCGGTCTCCCAATCTACAAAGGAGTTACAATGTCAATGACCAGGTTCGTAGTATAGGACAGTTCAGGAAGATGTTGGGGAGGGAGGTTGGGACTGTGCATGGTTCCCTGAGGGTTCCCCCGGAAGCAGAAGTTAATCTTAATTCTAATGAAGAAGCTAATCTGTGACATTAGGACTTGAATAAGAAAGGAGTTTTCTAGAACAAGACTGAGTAACACCCTCTCCTGCAGTTCCTGCTGTGGAGAAGCTGACCCAAGGTCAGGCCTCAGGCTCAGGGGTTCTTGCCTGGAAGGAGATAGCAGGCATTGGAACTCTCATGCCTGGATACCACTCCCAGTCACTGGCCACCTAAAGAGCCCCTGAGTTAGGGGTCTTGAGTCCCAGGGCTGTTCTAACGGACGTAGCTTCCTGCAGATGAGCAGCCCCGAATCTCTCAAGCCTGAAACCCTGGAGAATAAGACCTACAGGGATCCCAGGCCCTGAGCTGATCTGAAGGGCTTCCCGAGGATAGCCACCCAGGTCCTAACTTCCAGAAGATCAAGAAGAGCTTTTCTGTGGTTCTTCAGTGAAATACATGACCAGTTGCTATAGCCCGGGGTGCTGGGGCCTGGGCTGTGGAGATGTAGAGATCACAGGGATCAAGAGGACACAAGAATGCTGATAAACAAGGTCCCACATAGGAATGTAACCCACTGACCCTCCCCTCCCAGGAACAAGTAGCAGCTGGCTCTTCTTCCAGAAAGCCCCCCAGGAGTGCCTGGGATGGTATGGAGTGTGCTATGGAACTGCAGGGTGTAAATGGGGTGCAGAGGGACAGACAGCCAGGGGCCAGGTGACCAAAGGCAGATCCCAAGCCCCAGATGGGATTCCTAGGGAGGAGGTGGCCAGGCACAGGGGCTTAGAGGGCCCTGTGTGGGGCTAGCCCGCAGCAGGGGCAGGTATTTTTAGCCAGGCTCAGGTACAGACCGAGACATTACGCCACAGCCCGACAGGTGGTTAATATTTAATCCGTTTTTTAATCATTAACTCTCTGGCTGGCTGGGGAGGACAGGGCTGTTGTCAAATCAGTAACCACAGGCCTGGGGAACAATGTCCACAGATTTCTTTGCCTCTTCTGGCTAGGCTAGGGGGTGTTGGCTGGGTGGTGTGAGTCATCCGTGGTCCTAGGGGTCCTGGTGTGGCTCTTTCTATGGTAATTAAGGGCATGGGGACAGTAGAAAGAGTCCCCTTGAGACCTTGCATCTCCTAACCCAGGGGCTCTTTAGGTGGCCAGTGATTGGGAGTGATATCCAGGCATGAGAGTTCCAACGCCTGTTATCTCCCTCCAGGCCTTGTGACTTTGGGCAAGCCACACAGCTTCCCCAACCCTCACCTCGTTCCCTCCTCATCTTTGCAATGAGGAAACGTATTCAGAGCCTGGAAGGATTGTCTTGAGATTTGAATGAGATGTGAGCACATAAGGAAGTACTTTCTAGACCGAAGGCAGTGATAGCAAGCTGGTTAGAGACAGCACCAACTACAGAAAAGGATAGTCACCACAAAAAGGTGTGGAGTTGAAAGCCGGCCGGGGCAGAGTCATAAAAGGCGCAAGGATGAAAGAACTGAGCTAGGGATGTTGTTTCCATTCAGCTGTCGCCCTGCTCCGGGGAGCTGCTTTTAATTCGGGTAATCAAATGGTTATTAACGAGTCTGTTTGCCCAGGTCCCTAACTGGGCTGCAAGGCTAACCGTGAAGAAAAAAAAAAAAAAAAAACAGTCAACCTCCTCCTCCCCGCCACCCCCACCCCCGCCACCCCCACTCCCGCCACCCCGGGAGGGAGGAGAGGGGGGGAGTGGGGAGAGAGCAAAGGTGACCGGGTTCCAGAACTGAATCAGAACAAGAGAGGCAGTGTTTGTAAGGAAGGTCAACAGGTCAGGGCCAGAGGGTCACCAGGGTGGGGACATGGGGAGGAAGGGCAGTGTGGGCTAAGAATCAGAGCCAGCCGGCTTCAGAGGTGAGTCAGTAAGGAGAGGGTTCTTGGAGACGGACGGGAATCAGAAGGAATTGTGTTCCTTCTGATAGGTACTGTGACACACTGGAACCCGTGGTACAAGGCACATCACAGACTCCCCAGACACAATCTGTTGCGACCAGCTAGTCCCCACGCAGGTACACACAGGCAATGGGCACAGGACACAGCAGTGCAGCTAGGGAGGGTGGGAGTCTCTTTCACCCAGCCCTGAGGACTGTGTAATCCCCGAGTCTGGGTAGGAGCTGCAGGGCACAGAACATCCCTAGATTGGGAAGGGATGAGACAAGCCTCGGAGGGGGCACAGATGGGGCTCCTGGGAGGAGGTGGGTATAAAGCTGATCTTTAAGGAGGGGGTTGGGTGCTGGGGGTTCCTGTAGCTTCCCAGAACCTAAGCCTTCAACCCCCATCTAGTGACCACACATCAAGCTCAGTTCTGGCCCAGGTTCACAGAGACAAAAAAAAGCCAGGCTCCTGAGAAATCAGGCTGACTAACAGTCGATAGAAACAGAATTCTGTCCTTCCCTGTACCCTTCCCAGCATGGCCCTGTAGGCTGCGTGGGCCGGGAGGGGATCTCTTAGCGCTATCTGCTCACAAAGGCTCCTCTGCAGGCAGCCAGGCCTTATGTGGGCTTCCTGCTCAGAGGACTCTTGTCCGGTGTGTACAAGGGAATAAATGGGCACAGTGACCCAGGGAGAGGCCCAAAAGGAATGACAGATGCCACCAGGCAGGCCATTGCTACAAAGAGTTCAGACTGAGCCGAGTCCAGAGCCTCAATCCCGACTGTCCATTTCCAGCTGTTACCTTGGGCCAGATCCCTCTCTGTCTCTGATTCTTTCTTCTTAAAAAGACTTTCACTTATTTCATGGGTATGTGTATTTTGTCTGCATGTATGTACATGTACCCTGCACGGACTTGGTGCCCATGTCAGAAGTGGTCCCTTGGAACTGAAGTTACAGGTGGCTGTGGACCGTCATGTGGGTACCAGGAACTGGAGCTGTACTGGTGAAATTGGTTTCTGCAAGAACAAATGTTCTTAAGCACTGAGCCATGTCTCCACCCCTGGGCCTTGCTGGCTGTGTAAGGGGACCAGGAATGACGAGAGTCAAGTGCCAGCTGCCTATGGTGGCTGAGTTTTTGTTGTTTGGTTTTCGAGACAGGGTTTCTCTGTGTAGCTTTGGTGCCTGTCCTGGATCTCTCTGTAGACCAGGCTGGCCTGGAACTCACAGAGATCCGCCTGGCTCTGCCTCCCGAGTGCGGGGATTAAAGGTGTACGCCACCACCGCCCAGCGATGGCTGTGTTGTAATGAAACCCAGGACAGGGCGGCCATTTGAAGGAGAGCACGTTCCTGACTGGCATGATCAGTGAGGCTCTTCCTGGGGGAAGAGTCATAGACCCTCTTGGAGGATTAGCAGGATCCCTCCAGCAGGAGAGAAGGGTCAAGCAGAGGCAGGAAGAGACAACATAAGGCTGGGGATGGTCTGTCTGAGACAGCTAGTCCTGAGGGACTAGAGCAGGGACAAGAGGGGCCCAAAGCTTTGGGCGCCAATGGAGCTGGGCAGTTGGTGCAGGACCAGCAGGGTTTGCATCTATAGGTCCTGCAGCTAGACGTGGAGTATAAATCTCCAAGAAATTCTCCTGGCATGCCCACTGAGGTCCCTTTCTATGCCTCTGGCCTGATGACCGCCGGCCAGTCATTTCCTAGCCACTGTCTTGTCAACTGCCTTGTGTGCACAGAAGTGTAGACCCACCACCATCACCTCTAGTGGCCAAGGATTCTCTGGTTCTCTGAAGTCAAGTGTGGAGGCCCAGGGTTGGGGGAGGAGCCAGGCCAAAGCTCTGCTTCTTTCTTCCCGGGGCTGGGGTGAGAGGGGGGCCTCAGCTTATCTGAGTCCTAACAGAGCTGGAGTGGGTAAGGAGGGGGTGCTTCTCCAGCAGCCCAGACAGCGTAAGGGTGATAAAGGGCACAGGCCCACAACCTGCGCAAGGAGACAGGACACAAGATGTGCAAAGCCGGAGTAGCTAACACAGTCACTTCCCTGATCCTTTCCCCCACCCCCATCCCGGCCCCTCCAGGCCCCTTGGGTACAGCCCCAGGATTCCTACCTACTCCCATGGGGCAAGAGAAACCAGAAGAGGCACTTAATGGTGGCCAAAGGCCACCGTTTCAGGGAACCAATAGCAAAAGAGAGCAGGCCAGGAAACAATCACAAAGGTAACCAAGTCTCCAGGCTTTGCCTGGGGCTTTCCCACATTTCCTGGCCTGCTCTTAAAGCTGAAAGACCTTCATCCAGGGAACCCTCTTCATCTTGGGCACCCAAGGAGAGGTGGTCGCTTTTGGAGCAGATGAACGTTGGGTGGGTGATCAAGGATGCGGATGATGGGGATGGGGCAGCAGATATGATGCAGGGCTGGAAGCTTTGTCCGGTTCTCGGCCCTTCCACCTGGCCTCAGGGGCGTCCTGCATCTGCGCTAGAGGGACTTGCTTACATATGGAGGTGACGATATAGAGCTGGATTCCCTGCCAGAGGGTTTCTGTGCCCACGGAGGCTTGGATGGGCTGCCAATTTGCCATAGTTGGTGGTCTGTTTCTAGGCTTCGGACAGAAACTGCTCCAGCAGGGCCTCTGGGCACTCCACTCTTGCTGTTCTGGTTTGAAAGCGGGCTGCACACCACACATGTGAGCAGCTAAACTCGGAGACAGCAATTGCTCAAAATCGCAGTCAGGGCCCACCCCCACACTCAACCCTGCAAGCAGGCGAAAGGTGTCTCAGAGACTCCTGGTCCCCAGCCCCTTTTCAGATGGGCATCTCACTTCATTCAAGACAGAAGCCCACAGGGAGACAGAGACAAGAACAGGGCTTTCCTCGAGAGCAGGCACCCTGCAGGGAGAAGAAGGGTCTGGGAGAGCTAGAGGGAAGAGAGAGGACAGTGTAACCTGGGCAGTTCCTCACACATCTCCCACAGGCCAGATGTGCCGGAGCTCTAAGAAGACACTTGTCCCTGTGCTTTTAGAGGGACGCTTCTAGGCTGGGTGCAAAGTCTTCCCGCTTCCTCTCTGGACCCTGCGTTGGTTCAGTGACTAAAGTCTTCATGAAGCTGGCTATGGTGTTGTTGTGAACATTGGGGTCACCCAGTGTGATTCCAGCAGAGCTGGTCACATTCTAACACCAGGCCTTTTGTGCTCCCAGAAGCCCCACCCCTCCACTGCCCAGCCCCACTTCACGCTCTTGTTATCTCCCTCTCCACAGGTCTGGTCCATGTCTGGTCACTTCTGAGTCATCAATACCATCCAGTTGGTATGCTTAACCGATGTCGTCTGGAAGGCTAAGGGCTAACATTTCATTAGAGATAGACACTGCCCCCCCCACAGCAGTGGCCCCACAGAGTTCTAGACAGTGGGGGAGGGAGGAGGGAAGCAGGGGAAAAGGGGGTGGTAAGGGGGAGGACAACCAAGGTGTTTTGAGTGGCCTCCAACTCCTGTTTGTGTCTAGCTCAGCCTTCCCTCTCTCCCTCTGGCTCCAGACCCAGCCATGAGGCCAAACTGTGTGAACAAATGGTGCTGTCGGGCCAGGGGCCAACACGGAATCCCCTCAGACAGGCTGGCCAAAGGGTCTGTCCACTGACATGCTAGGTCTGCAGGGAGCGGGGGTGGGGTGGGGTGGGGCGGGTGGGCGCAGGCTGGGGCAGGCCCAGCTCTGGGGAGCAGTGGGTATGGAGCACAGGAGAGCCAGGCCTGCCTGGCCTTTGAAGGGCTAGCCTTCCTGAGGAGGACACTTTAAATCGCCCCCAATTAAACCATTGCGGAAGCTTTTAACAACCCTGTAGACCTTTTAAGGACTGTCCTTTTGTTAGACAGCCAAGTTGTTATGCAGAGAGAGGAGAGAGAGAGAGAGAGAGAGTTGGCCAGAGCCCCTCACTACTTTTCCTGGGCTCCAAGGCCAGTGGTCTCCAACTCATGAAGCACCTTCCCACACTGCTTGTTTGGGAATCAAAGACTGGGGAGCCTGCTTTGATATAGAACACGCTACTCCCCTTCCAGAGTGCTCAGGCCTGGGAGATCTGCACCGCCACTCTTTCCGATGGGATCTCTAGAGTCCGAGGAAGTGATCTCTTCCCGGGACTTCCAGAAGCTGTCTGGGGCGGGGTGGGGGTAGGGTGGAGAGGGGGCAGGAGTTTACACTGCTCTCCTTGTTCAATCTTCCGGGGAAGGGCTGGGAAATACTGTATTCCCAACATTCCTTCCCCAGGCTCCTTCCTTGCCCCAAAGCAAGAGCAAGTGTAGATTTGATATAAGCTGGGTTAGACTGTCGGCCATAGTGACTGCAGCATGTGTTTACTTTAAAACAAGGCAGGCGCGCGCGCGCGCGCGCGCACACACACACACACACACACACACACACACACACACACCGTAAACCGGCGTTCCTACAGCACAACAAATGGTAGCCAACTTCCATTTGGTCATTTGGATGACATCAAAACCCTTCATTCATCCCTGGTGTGCACATCTGCTCCCTTATTTGGTCCCCAGGACAGCCTGAAGGACACGGGGACAGGCTCCTCCACTGTACAAGAAAAGAAACTGAATGAGGCCCCAGGAAGGTTTGTGGAACTGGCCTCAGTCAGTGACAGGTTAGGAGGGGTTCCCAGGAAACTCCCTTCAAAGGCACCCTACTTACTCACAGGTCACAGACAGCTGTGAGGTGGGTGCAGTGCACACGGGCACGGGGTGCCCCTCGTGACATGTGGGTGGGTGGTAAGCTCTGCACTGGCCGGAGGGAGCTATCTGAATGCTTTGAATGATTTCCTCTTTTCCTAAGGCCAGTTTGAGCTTTTATCTCTTGGAAGTGAAGGTGGGGCTTACCAAATGGACCCTCACAGCTCCTTGTCTCTAACTGCTGGTTTTCCTTGAATCTTTTACCACAGCCCCCAGGGGAGGTGTGAGATGACTCAGGACTTGTGTGGGATCACACTGACTGCTAGTCAATGGAGAGGCCCAGACATCATCCTAATCTCTAGGGTCCTAAATTGGCCATTGTTGGAGCTGGTGAGACAGCGCACTAGTTAAGAGTACCTACCTTGCACAAAACAGGCCCTAACTCTCACACTGGACGTCTTATGGACACATGTTACCTCAGCTCCAGAGGATCAGCTCTCTCTGGCCTCCTCAGGCACCTACACACACACACACACACACACACACACACACACACACACACACACACACCAGATATGGCAGTATACACCTTTAATCCCAGCACTGGAAAGGCAGAGGCAGGCAGATCTCTTTGAGTTTAAAAGCCAGCTTGGTACACATAGCAAGTCAGGGCTTCAGAGTTAAGACCTTATCTCAAAAATAAAGTTTAAAAATAGGTCCTGGGACTGAAGGGATGGCCCAGCAATTAAGACCATTGATTGGCTGGTTTTTTGTTTTGTTTTGTTTTGTTTTTTGTTGTTGTTGTTGTTGTTGTTTTATAGAGGACCCTGATTTAATTCCCAACACCTACAAGGTGGTTCACAACTGTCTGTAATTCTTGTTTCAGGGAGTCTGATGTCCTCTCTGGCTTCTAAAGAGACCAGGCACGCATATGGTGCACAGACATACATTCTGGCAAAACACCCTTAAAATAAAGCAGATACAAATAAATAAATAACAAAGCGAGCATGGTTAACTCCTGTAGTCAGGGCACACCATGAAATGGGAGCAGCCAGGCCTCTGAGGCCTGAGGCTCAGTCAAAATGACAAGGCAGGTGGGAAGGGCCACAGGGCCACTGTGAGTGGAGTCAGGCGCAGGGACACAAACACATAGGGAGACATGACCTATACAAGGCCTGAGGGTACATGGCTGAGGGATGGAGCTGGCTGAGGTTGAGCAAGGCTGGGGGTGTGGGGTGTGTGTGTGGGGATCTTGCTAAAGCTAAAGAAGTCCTGTTTCCACATGGACTAGCCACTCAGCTGTGTCTCTGGCGCCCTGTGTTGTCCTAACATGCACGGCAAGGATTCTTCTCTTGATACTGACAAGGAAATAGGAGCTAACATGCAGAAACTTTTGGCTCAGGGTATTAAGCCCAATTGAAACCTGCAACTCCAACCCAAGAAATCAGCTATTTGGTTGATTTCACCAATTTTTTTCCCTTCCATTTTTTTTTTTTTTAAATGATCCTAGAGATTAGACTCAGGGCCTTGGACATGCAAGGCCAGTGCTTCCCTGTTGAGCTGTATCTCCGGAGGAGCCCCCCAAATTAGCAATTTGGATCACCAACTCAGATAAGAACAGACAGGCCTGGCCTCACCGTTGCAGGGGGTGCGGGGGAGGGGCTGGAACCTGGCTATCCTCCCCCACCACACTGTCCCCACAGGTCTATCATTTTGAAATTTCAAAAGCTCTGGATGGAAACCCAAAGCCTCTTCAGCAATGGCCCAGGTAGGCAGAAAGCCAGCTGGATGCTGGCGCCTGGCTCACTAGAGGATTGCCCAGTACAGCTTCCATGAGAAAAGGGGTTTAGGGGATCTGGGCAGATCCCGCTGGGACCCATCAATGCTCTCTGTCACTGGTGCTGCGGGAAGGAGCTCGGCCTGCTGGGACCTGAGGGAGCCCTCATCCAATCCTCACAGCTGAATATTCCTTTCTGACCTTGGCCTGGGGTTCTGGGTGTGTTGTATTTAACACTAGCCCCCCCAACACCTTTTTATCCCTGTCAACAACACTTACACGGAACTCTTTAAAAAAATGAGTGTCATTAAAACTGGGGGTGGTGATGTTTATCTGTAATCCCAGAACACTAGGAGGTGGAATCAGGAGGATTAGGAAGTAAAGGCCATCCAGAAGTACGTGAACTGCGTGAGACCTTGGAGAGAGAGAGAGAGAGAGAGAGAGAGAGAGAGAGAGAGAGAGAGAGAAGGATGTAGCCCAGGATGCAAAGTGCAGGGCTTGACCTGAGCAAAACACACATACTTGCATGCATGCCACACGAGCGAAAGAATTCCATGATTGATAGAGCCTTCCATAAAGATGAAGTTATTGACTCACCAAAGACCTCTAAGATGCAGGGTTACTATTCCAACAAGTTACAGACTGGGAGCCTGAGGCATGCTCAGTCACCGCCCCTCGCCCACCCACCCCCATCTTTGAGAAGACTGAACTTAGTTAGAAAGGGGATGCTCCAGGAAACCACCTTGCCCATGCTCCTCTCTTCTCACGCGTGCGCAGGGCTTGGTCCCTTGAGGGAACAAATGGCGGTCCCTCACGAAATGGGTGCAGGTAGAGATAACTCAGTTGCTCTGGGGCAGGCCCAGTTGTTGGAAGGCCAGGATGGCACCCAGCCTGCTACTCTTGGGCTATTCATTAAGAATGGGGCCTGAAAGACCTGCCGTTTGGCTGAAAACAATGAGTCAGCTCTGGAAGGAGGGGGGGGGGGGTGGGTGAGTCAGCCTGGGAAGGGAAGGGGAGTGGTCCTGGTGACCCAGCCACCCAGCCTCCAGCTTTTCCCAAGCTGACTCTTCCCATCTCCCAATGTGTTCTACCCTCCCTCCAGTCCCCCCCCCCCCACCCCTTGGTCTTTAGGTGGCTCAACTCATTTCATGTTCCTGTTATTTGGCTGTGATAGGAAAAGTATTGAAAAATAGAAAGTGTCCTAGACAGGAAAACACTCTGAGAGCTGAAACCTGAAACCCCATAGCCTGCGCCAACACCCCAGGGAGAGGTGGATGGCTAGCCAGGATTCGTTCTGGGCCCCAGTCCCAGGCTTTGCTTAGGGTGGTTCCTCCTGAAGCCCCTTTAGTGGAGGTGAGGGCTTGAGGGGGGGCAGTGGGTGACCGCTGGCGATCACGTGGACGCGCGAGGAAGACAGACTGTGGGAGGGTTGGACAGACTCCCTTCTTATATTTGTGTATGGATTTCTTATTTCTTTGCTTGTTGCTGGTGGTGGAACCTAGGATCTCATGCGTGCCAGGCAAGTGCCTCCCTCTGAAAGACACCCCTGCCCAGACTTCTTAAAAACATTCCCGTTATCAAGGCACCATGCATTTCCATGTAGCCCCAGGGTCTCCTCCTGTCAGAGCCACATGAGGACACAGGACAATTGCCTAGCACAGTATTTACTAATGAGTTGATGTAGATAGATACTCCTGGTGAATCCTATTAGACCCTAGTGGGTATCACAAACCACCCCAGTCCTCTATAGCCCCCCTTCACCTATAGGCTACTTCTTCCCAGTTACCCAGAAAGACT
This sequence comes from Onychomys torridus, assembly GCF_903995425.1. Classification (NCBI taxonomy): domain Eukaryota; kingdom Metazoa; phylum Chordata; class Mammalia; order Rodentia; family Cricetidae; genus Onychomys; species Onychomys torridus. Next base: position 20,012,203 of record NC_050463.1, read on the forward strand.
CTTCTTTTGGTGACCAAGAGCAGAGAGAATTGGCTGAAGTTACAGAGCAAATTCATCCATCAGAAGTTTACTGGGGTGCCGCTGAGCCAGACTCCAGAGATGGGGCGGTTGGGGAGGCCCAGGGTCTGGGGAGCCAGCTGCGTGAACAGATAACTGCTGTACAATAGAGTACAAACAAGCCTTATCTGCCCTGTGTGCAGGGAGGATGCAGAGGGGCCTGGCCTGACCTGTGCGTCAGGAAGTTTTCTAGAGGTCTTAGCCAGGCCTGGGCTACCTGAGAGGCTGAGGCAGGAGGATTCCAGGCCAGCCTGGGAAATTTTGTGAGAGCCTGTCTCAAAAGATGAAATAAAGACAGGCTGGGTGGGTGGTGCACACCTTTAATCCCAGCACTCAAGAGGCAGGGGCTGATGGATTTCTGTGAGCCTCGAGGCTAGCTTGGTCTATAGTAAGGTCCAGGCTGGGGCTACGTGAGGTATACAGCTTTCAAGATGGTTTGCTGGGTACATGCAAGGTCCTAGAGTCACAGATACTCAGGAAAGAGAGGAGAGAGAAAGGAGGAGCCTATGATGGCTCTCTTGGAACTGGGCCTGTGGGAACACAGTGACATGCGAGGTAACTCTCCCAACACATCTCTACCCACCATGCTCAATCCAGATGCAGGACAGGGGTTGAGACACAAGAAAGTAACAGTTATATCCTTCAACCCCTGGGCCAAGGAACCAGAATTTTATCCACTAAACAATGGGATGTCAGCAAAAACCTTTGGAGGGAAGGTAGGGCAGTCTAGCCTGTGCTTTGGTTCAGAGGTCACAAAGGAAGAAGACCCTTGACTATTTTCATTAAGAACTGATCACAGTGGAGTCAGGCCACAGGGATGCCAAGGAAGTGTGTGTGTGTGTGTGTGTGTGTGTGTGTGTGTGTGTGTGTGTGTGCTGCTCTGGCCTGGTCTTTAGAGAGCACCCCCCTCCCCCCAACCTCTCACCATCTGCTGCCCATAAAGCTCAGGCAGTGACCATTCATTCAGCTGACATCAATCCAGCAACTCTAAGTGCAGGACCTGGGATAAGAACAAGCCAGTCCTTGCATGGGGAGCTGGAGGGAAGAGTAATTGTTCAACCATAGCAACATCACATCCGACGCTCTCCCTGGTCCAGCATCCCAGGAGTTCCCCTTTAGATGCCTCTTGGTACCCCAGTTCTCTCAGGCCCTGGGAGGCACCTGACACTTCCCAAAAGAGCAGGTGCAGGCCCACGTGCACAATGCGGGGTTCCCTTAAGTGTTTTCTGAGATGAATTAGCCTCCGTGGAGAATAACTGTTCCCCCAGCTACCGACTCACTGTGAACCCAGACCACAGACAAATTCTTTAACTGAACTAAAGCTGTCGACGTGTGCAGATGGTCTTAAAGCACAGGCTGACCCACGTGGACCTGTAGGGTGGAAACACTGTCACTGGGCGCCAGTAATGTGGAACTGCTGGCCTTTGGGGCCTCAGCCCTGTGTCCAGAGGGGCAGAGATCCTTTTGGTTGCCTTAGACAACCAATTATCACAAGCTCCCTGGGACTAAAAGACCCAAGTAGACGAGATCTGGATAAGGTAGGGGTTTCTTACATTACCAGGAGCCGCAACGTCTCTACTCTCCCACCCCAGGCCTCTGTGGCCATTCTAGACTTTGTTGGCAAGGTCACCAAGACAACATATAGGCAAGTCCAGGACAGGTAGACCGGGAGGTGATTCCCCTTTCCTCACTTCATTAAGTGTGGGTAGTTCAGGCGTGAGAAATGAGGTGGGGCCTGGGTGCCCTGGGTGATAACTGGGGATTATTTGCAAAGCGGTTGGTTTCAGATCTTGGACTTGTATATTTCCGTTTCCTCCTGGGCCCTGGCCTTGCAAAGCTGCCTTCTGTGAGTCTGTGTCCCTCTCAAGGCCGGACTCTGTATGCAGGGACACTGAAGCCCGGGGTTGGGTGTGGGCGCTGGATTAGCTGCCCCTGTCCCAGCGTGAGGTTGCACAGGTCGCTGTCAGCCCTTCCTTTTATTTCTGGCAGAGCCTGCGGGAGGGAGGGGAGTTCCCCTTCTCTGTTTGTTTTCATTCTGTTGTTTTCTTAAAGACAGGAAGGAAAGCGATCATCACTTTTTCAATTCTGTGAACAATAAAGGCAGGCAGGAGGATGTGTCTGTCCGTCCTGTCCGTCTCCACCCCCGCCCCCGCCCTCCCCCTAAGCCCACACCTTCTCCTCTCCCCTCCCCACCCCGAGGCCCCCACTACCAGGATCAGACCCTGCTGATTAGAGGGGCTGGCTTCACCTTTGAATCGAATTGACTTCTCTGAGTCTTCTGGGTAAAAATGGAAGTCCTCAGGTTCCCTCTACAAGGTTGTCAAGGGTAAAAACAAACAAACAAACAAACAAAAAATAATACGAAGTTGAAAAGACAAAAGACTTCAATGGACCTGCAGGGGGTGTTCCAGAAGCGCTCCCCCCTCCCCCCCCCCCTCCCCCCTCCCCCCCCCCCCCCCGCCCCTGGGTTTCCTTCCCTTAGCATAAACGGTTGGCCCAGAGCACAGTAGGGGGAGCAAGATGGTGCTTCTCTCATCTTTCCATAAAAGCTGGTTCCTTCCGCAGCAGACCTGCCAACATTGCCCTGGCCGCGTTAGACTTCTAAAAAGCTTGAGAAACAAGGAATGGGTGTCAGGTGAGTCCAGGGGGCGCTGCATGGTTCCTGGAATTGTCCTTGCTCTGTTGGGAGACAGGCTGGCCTTGTCCCCAGACATCTCCTGGCTCCTTAGTCTCTGGTGCTCTACCCACTCCCTCCAGACAGAGGCCTCCCCCACCCCATCACCCCTTCTCTTCTGTATCCTCTTTTCTCTCCTAATTTCCTGAGACAGGGTCTTACTGTGTTTGCCTGCCTGCTGTTGGCCTTGAACTTAAATTAAGTTGATTCTCCTGCCTCAGCTCCCTGAGTGCTAGAACCCCGCCCCCCACTACTTGCTTCTCACTACCTAGCCCTGGCTGTCTAGCCTGAGCTCAAGCTTATACTGTCCCCTCCTACCTCAGTGGTGTGAGATTACAGGCCTGTACCACCACAAACTGGGCTGCTTCCTGGGACTGAGGGGCTGCCCTGTCCTAACAGACAAGGAGCCCCAGGGGCTCTGGTTGTTCCTACTGTATCCCATGTTGTTCTGAAACTTGGTCCAAATGTTACCTCAGTATCTTTGTCTGCAAAGTGGTTCCCGAGCTCTTGACATAAAAATCCTCTTTTACAGTGAACATGGTTTACAGGCCTGGTTCCTCGGATAGCAACTAGATTTGGAATCCTGGTGGAGAGCAATATGCCCAGGCTAGCCTCAAACTCCCTATATAGTTGAATCTGGCCTTGAACTTTTTATCTTCCTGTCTCTACCTTCCTTCCGAGAGCTGGGATTTCGGGCGTGCACCATCAAGGCCGGTTTGTGGGATACTGAGGGTCAAACCCCAGGCTTTATGTACACTAAGCAAGTATTCTACTAATCGAGCTACATTCCCAGCCCTAGAGTACATAGTCTATCCAGTGACTTCTATGTCCATTAAACATGTGGTACCCTATGTGGGAGACATTAGCTTGGGGAAGATGTGGATACTTAAGAGGCTAACAGATACCCCAGATAGTTCCGGACCAGAGTGAGCTTTTATCAGCCTTCCTGGAGCACTGAACTGAGTCAGAGGCCCAGATACGAACACTCCACAATGCCTGACAAGGATGAACAGTGGGGTGGCTTCTCTCCAGCCATGTGCAGCTTCCTCTGCCATCTGCCTGAGCATGAGAGTTTGTTCTGCCTCCAACCAGCTTGACAGTGTGCATGTCCTACGTCACTTTTCTGGGCCCCAGTATTTTTTGGGGGTGGGAAATGAGATAAGGAATTCATGAGATACCGGTACTTAACAAATATGACATTTCCAAACAAACCAAAGGACTGAAGATATTCTTTGGCCTTTGGAGGGAACCTTGGGTTTGATTCCCAGCACTGGATAAAAGCAGGTGTGGTGGTACACGCCTATAATCCCAGCAGAGATGGAGGCAGCAGGGTCAGAAGTTGAAGGTCATCATCAGCTATAATAGTGAGTTCCAGGCTGGAGAGATGGCTCAGTGGTTAAGAGCTTTTGTTGCTCTTCCAGAGGACCAGGGTTCAGTTCCCAGCACCCACATATTGGCTCACAACCGTCCGTACTCTAATCCAGTAGACAGACCCACTAACTTCTTCTGACCTCCATGGGCACCAGGCATGCAGACTGTGCACCCATGTCCATGCAGACAAAACACTCAACTACATAAAATAAAAGAAGCAAATAGCTAAAGCTAAAAATAAATTAATTAATTAATAAATAAAAATAGTGAGGACCAGCGCAACCTGGAATATGTGAGACCCTGTCTCAGAGTCGGCAAGCAGACCAACCCATGGGGACCCCAGCTTCACTTCTTGCTACTCGCTGTCCCTTTCAGGAATGCTCTCCTGTGTCCTCTCTACCCTCCAAGCTCAGCAGCTTCTGGGAGCCCTTTCTGGCTCCCACGACCTGTCCTTTGCACACAGCTTGGCGGGGCAAGTGTGCCTCTCCATGTTGCCGCTTGGACCTCCCTCTCCTGTAGTTTGCTGGCCAGGCCCAGTTCCCCCCACCTCATGCCTAGCCCAGACTCCTCCACCCTGCCAGGACCACAGCACCCGGTTCCCAACCACATAAAAGAAGGCGCTCGGAAAAGCCATAAACCCAAGGGCTGAGTGGGATGTTTGTCAAAGTAGGACAGATCCGCAGCCAGGGATGTGGAGCGTGCTGGGACCCGGAGGAAGAGCCATTTCTGGGGAGAAGGGGTGAGCCTGGAGGAGCTGGCCAAGGCTGGGAGGGAAGGAGGCCCATTAACACTTCGGGCCCAGCCGCGCTTCCTCCGCACCTCAGCCAGGCACACACAGGCCCGTTTGTCTGTCTCTCGCTGCCGCCTCTCACTGCCACACTGTGTTAGCAGCAGCCCCACACCGGAGGGGGCTTCCTGGGCACAAACGCCCTTTATGGATGGGCAGTGCAGGGAAGACAGCTCCTCCCGAGCTGAGACCACCACCAGAATTCATCCTGGTAATGTTGGCACCCAGGGATGCTTGAACCTGGGGAGCGAGGGGGGTGCCTGGCTTTGTTCCGAGGACCCTGGGTACCATGGGCAAAAATCCCAGGAGAAGGCAGCCATATTTGGAAGGTTAGAGAGTCCTGGGGAGGACTCCCTCCAGAGTTCATGATGGGGAGGACTCCTGTCAGTAGGCTTGTTGTGAGCCCCTAGGACTGAAGATGGCCATCCAGAGGGCACTGACAGATGGGGAGGCCAGCGCTGAAGAAAAGAAGAAGACAGACCCGTCTTTTACCCCACACCCTATCATAGCCCCCGGAGTGCAGCCTCCAGGGACAAGGTGATGCTGTGCTCTCGTCCCTTATTACCCTGGGCTTTTATCCTCAGAGGGCCTCTTGTGTTCTTCCTCCGGTCAATGGGTGAGAAGTCCCACAGACAGACCCCTGCCAGGCTCCCACTGAACTTCCTTAAGCCCCTCTCTGACTTGCCCAGGTCTGCCATGGGTTTTTAAATTTTCTACATCATCTGTAGATGGTTGGAGCTCGCTCGGGTTGGCTGCCGGTCAGTACCTCCAGGAGATTACCCAAAGACTGCAGCCCACAGCCAGGGGGTCTCTGACAGAGGGGAAGGGTGGGTATGAAAGAAAGCCCACGGGCAGGGCTAAGTTCCCTGTGGGCCGTGACTCCAAGCAGGTAGGATCGCTCTGTCGAGGCCATTGTCCTGCCTTTCCACTCGGGGAGACTGAGGCAAGGAGGAGAAAGATGCTGTTGAGTGGGGTTTGTGGCCCACATTCCTGGTGGCCCTTCTCCCCAGCTGAGCTCTGGTGAGGGAGGGCTGGTGGGGGGGGGGGTGGGTTGCAAGGACCTCGGGATATGAGATGAGCTTCCCTACCCGCTGCGGTCTCCTGGGAAAGTGACACACCCCCACCCACGGCCCCTAACTGACACTCGGGGCCTGGTGAGGAAATGGATCGGAGGGTATGATGGAGGGCTCATTCCAAGAACAGCCCGCTCACAGCCTGTATTACCAAAGGCCAAGGCAGGCTGTCCAGCGGCAGATCCTCATCCCTGCTTCTCCAACCCCTTCCCTTCCCACCGTGCAGGGTAACCTCCACCATCCAGAACTTACTGCTTAGATGTTCATGAAGACGCACCTGGGGCCCACAAACACTCGCCACTCACAGAGTCCCCTTCAATAGTAGAGCGCTTGACAAATACACACCCATGCCAGTTCCAAAAATGCTTCTGGAAGTTCTGCCCCAACCATAACCTCCCAGACAGCGAGACGTCTCAGGTCCCTACTGACCTCAGCAAGCTCCCAGGTTCAGACACATGTCGTGTGTGTCCCAGACTGCCTACCCATATATGCAGAGCCCACATCCAGGGCCCTTGCCAAGCTCCTCAATATCCCCAGCCTGGATTGGGGGGCGGGCATTTATGGCGTTTACGGATTTTGAAAGGTGAGGTGTGGGGGTTGAAAGAATGGGAACGTAGGGGTGTCTGCAGGCAAAGTGGAGAAGGAAGAACGCTGTGACTCACTTCCACCTTTACAATGTCATAGTTCAGTTCCATGGCGCGGGAGGAAGGGCCCATTTGTCAACACAGTCGGGGCCTGCGGGTGGTGGTGGGGAACTATCCCTGGCATGCTGGTTAGGGGAGCTAGGAGCTGATCTAGAGGCAGTGGCTGTGTGCACTTGGGGCGGGGGGGGGGAGGTGGCGTGCAGTGCACTCAGCATTCCGAGTCCTCAGCCTTTGCCTTACATCCTCACCCGGATGCCGTAGCTGTCCCCGCCTGTGGCTGGCCCAGTGGCACTTCTCAGTTCCCCAGGCCACTCACGGCTCAGCCACTGGTCCTCTCTATAGCATCCTCACCGCTACTGACCTGCTTCACAGCCAGCGGCCCAGGCCTTCGTGGTAGTGTGCAGTACACCGCCCCCCAATTCTACAGCATGCAGGCTTTCCGGCTCCTTCCTGCCTCCACATGGCCCCTTACCGTTCATTCTCCAAACCGGCTTCTTTCTCTTGTTTGCTGAATAGTGAGCCAGTTAACCTATGAGCTCCTAAAGGGTTTATGTTGTTGTTGTTTTTATTTTGGAGGGGGTGTTTGTTTTTTGTTTTTTTTTTTTTTTTTGGTTATTTTGTTTGTTTGTTTTTTGGGGGGATTGTCTTTAAGAACTCTAATTCTGAAAGCCAGCACATGAGCCAAAAGTCCTGAGAGACAGACAGCAGGCAAGTGAGCAGGACTAGGGGGCCAGACAAGCTCTTCTGTCTAGGTAGCCGATCTCCGTCAGCACGCCGTTCTCCTGGGCGGCACATCTGCCCCCATTCTATAGATCTCATAGGCCCAGACAGTAAGATTGCTCACGGGGCCGCACCCCACCCCAGGCCCAGGGGAAGTCCAGCCACCGGCTTAGCCGCCAGGGCAGGGCTCTGTCTACCCAGTTCCTTGGGGTCAAGTCTATACTAGCATCCCTCACCAGCTCACTCCTGCCCATAAGCAGCTTTGTGACTTCCCAGCTCTCATTAACCTCTGTAAACCTGAGGGAAACTGAGGCATGGAGAGCAAATGGGTAAGCAGGAGGCCTCCAATCTGTGTTCCTTCTTCTCACTGCCCTCAGCCCCCACTTCTCGGCAGTATGTACCCTATGAGTTTGCCTGAGTCGCCCTGGTCTTTCTCCAGCTTCCTGTCTGAACCTCTGCCCGGTTCCTTTCTCCATCACCCCCTAGCCCTTTGCTTAAACGGTATCTGAGGTCTTCTCCTTCCCCACTCTGAGCAGAGAACCAAACGAAGAATGTCCATGGCCAAGGCCATTCCTGTGTGCTGGAATTCCCTGGGAGTTGGCTAAGCACATACTTAGGAAGTGGAGGGCCTTTTCTTTTCTTTCTTTTCTTTCTTTCTTTTTTTTTTCCCCCAAGACAGGGTTTCCCTGTGTAGCTTTGCGCCTTTCCTGGAACTCACTTGGTAGCCCAGGCTGGCCTCGAACTCACAGAGATCCGCCTGCCTCTGCCTCCTGAGTGCTGGGATTAAAGGCGTGCGTCACCACTGCCCAGCAGGCCTTCTCTCTCTCTCTCTCTCTCTCTCTCTCTCTCTCTCTCTCTCTCTCTCTCTCTCTCTCTCTGTGTGTGTGTGTGTGTGTGTGTGTGTGTGTGTGTGTGTAAAATGCCATGTTTGGAGGCCAGAAGACAACTTTGGAGTCCATTCTCTCTACCTTCACTTAGTTTCCCAGTCTGAAACTCAAGGAGACAGATGGACCTGAGCTGGAGTTGCAGCAGACAATGACCTTTAGGTCTGACTGCCTCTACCTCCCTAGTACTGGGATTGCAGGTGCAAGCCATCCTTCATGGCTTTTTCAGTGCTGAGACTGAACCCAGCGCTTTGCTCATGTTACATAAGCACCTTGTCAACTGAGGTACGTTCCCAGCTCCATGGAAGGCTTTTTTAAAAAGACTTGGAATCCTAAACCAGACAGAGATCTGTCCTTGGTGACAGCAGGGGCTGCTCTCTCCTGGTCTGTCTGTACCTTTCTCTGGTGTGCTCCACCCACTAGACACAGCCGTTGACTCCCTTCAGAGCCTGCAAAATCCCCATTACAGATAAAGATGGAAAAAGCAGGTAATGTACACGGGAAATACCGCATACTCTCCCTGTAGCACATACTCAAGTGTGTGATCTCAGCCCACAGAGAACATGTAATTATTTAGCAATAAGTTACATTCCAACCCCAAGCCAGTGATTCCTGATTCTTTTGGGGTTTCCCCACCCCCGTTTCACTCATCTTGGTAAGGCCTGTAGTGTCTCAGTGTCGGATGCAAAATCTGGCTGAGGTCTTGGTGCCTCCAGGCAGGGTCAAGGCTGGACTCCTCCACAAGTTCAGGTTTCCTGGAAAAGGACGGGCCCAGACTCTGGTGTGTGGATGCTTGTGGGAAGCATTTCTAGATACAGGAGATGGGTGTCCCTTAGAAGGGTGGAGTCAACTCTTTGCCACAAAGAGGGCTTTGAGGTCCCAGCGGGAATAGCTGGCTGTTCATGCACCTGGAGATGGTGGTCTTCATGTGGACAGTTGCATCCGATTACAGTCTTGAGGCGAGCGTGGTCACATGGCTTGAGCCAGTGAACGTGAGGTGAATGGATGCTTGCCACTTGCAGGGAGGAGCCTCAGTAAGAGCTAAGGCGTGGGTTTTCCTCTGGCCTTGCTGCCATGGCCATCGTGAACAGAGATGCCACTGTGTTTCCTCTTTAGCCTTTTCTCCTGGTGAAGACAGCAGAAGCCAGAATCTGCCAGGGATTTGCAATGCTCTGTTGTTCATTTGTTTGGGGACAGGGTTTCTCTGTGGAGCCCCGGCTGTCCTAGAACTCATCCTGTAGACCAGGCTGGTCTCGAACTCAGAGAGCCACCTGCCTCTGCCTTCCGAGTGCTGGGATTAAAGGCGTGTGCTGCTGGCAGCTTACTCTGTTTAGTCTTGTCTTGCTATGTATCCCCTGGCTAGCCTGGAACTCGCTCTGTAACAGAGACTGGGCTCATGCAGATTTCCCCGCCTCTGCCTCCCAAGTGCTAGCATTAAGGGCATACACCACTGCACTGGTCTCTTTGCTATTCTAAGCCTTTAGAATATTTGGGATTTTGTTAAAGAAATGTTTTGCAGAGCTGGGGATAGAACCCACGGCCTTAAGTATGCCAAGCAAGTGCTCTACCGTTGAGCCGCATCCCACCCCTGAGATGTTTGTAGCTATAGCGTAAACTTCCTCCTGTTTGCCACTGTTACCTCATGGGGTAATGGGAGTTCAATAACTCCTTCACATAATGGGGTTAGCTGAGTGCCCTTAATGTGCTTCTTCCCCACCACCCCCTCTTCTGATGCTAAGTCACTATTAGGTCACTTTAAGCCAAGCCACATTTCACCCTGACCTGCCTAGCGTGTGGAACGGAGGCACCCAGATGATGGGGGTGACAGATGATGGGGGTGACAGACACATGTGCAAGCAACGGTCACGTGATGTGCTAGTGCTTATTGCCCGTGGGAGTCCAGGCCTGCGCGAGCCCAGAGGAGGAAGCTGTAGAATATTGGTGCAGGGGTTGGGGATTTAGCTCAGTGGTAGAGCGCTTGCCTAGCAAGCGCAAGGCCCTGGGTTCGATCCTCAACTCTGGCAAAAAAAAAAAAAAAAAAAAAAAAAAAAAGCTGGGCATTGGTGGCACACGCCTTTAATCCCAGCACTCAGGAGGCAAAGCAGGTGGATCTCTGTGAGTTTGAGGCCAGCCTGGGCTACCAAGTGAGTTCCAGGGAAGGTGCAAAGCTACACAGGGAAACCCTGTCTCGAAAAAACAAAAACAAACAAACAAAAAAGAATATTGGTGCTCAGAATGAACAGGAAGGGCTGGGTTGAGCCTTCGAGGAGAGCGAAGACCGGTGCCTCTACCCACCACTACCCAGGCCACCACTACCCAGCCTGGTAGCTATAAGCTGTGGACTGTTAGCATCTCCATTTGTAGATGAGAAACCAAGGCCACCGAGGTGGGCAGCTGATAAACACAGTGTGGATACTTAGACCCAGAGGGGAAACGACCCCCAGCTGACCTTCGGTCCCATGCCCCTCTCCCCCAGGGGCTGCTTTACAAAGCTCGGGAAATACGAATCTAAGACTGCGATCCACACTCTTCTCTGGGGCCAGAGAGGTGTTTCTGAAACCCAGCTCTGGTGAGGTCACATTTCTGCTCATGAACCCTCTGTGGCTCCCAGCGACAAGCTAGACAAGGCCTGGCACTGGCAGGCAGGCAGCTTCAGCCTCTGCTGAAAGTGTCCGGCTATACTCGGCCCCAGGGCTTTACCTGGGCCGAGTATTCCCGGCCATTTCGTGACCGCTGAGTTTGCTCCCGTTGTGTTTTCTGTGGGCATGGCGTTTACTAACACGTCACCTGCAGATCTTCCCTCCCAAGTTCAGCCCAGAGGCCCCTGTTGGGCCTGAGACGTGGTCAGGCTGTTGAGTTGGTTTGGGTGCTGACACTGATATGTGACTTTTGGTCACAGGACATATGCTTTATGAGTACAAGTAAACATAATAAAATACACGCCGAGTTGTTTTTCAGCAATAGCAGTACATAGTTGAGTCTGGAGACCATGCTGTTTTGGGGGTTGGCTCTTTTGAAGCTGTGTGGTTAGGGCCAAGTCAATGACCTCTCTGATCCCAGGCTTTCCTGTCTGTGAAATGGGTGGCATCATGTTGGTGCCTACCACACAGGTTAGTAAGGACTCAAGGAGACAAACCATTTGAAGGAAACCACATTTCTCAGTTCTGCCTAAGATCCAGGGTTGGGGAGGGCCCTGCTGGGTGGGTCTGGGCTTCTGGAGGGTCCTGACAGAAGAGGCAGGTGGTGGAAGGCAGATGTAGACAGGCTGTGTGGCTCAGTGGGCTGTGCGGGGACAATCCCAGTGTTTGATAAAAGGCATGGGTATCCTCTCTGGTGAAGTAAATATAAGAAAAGCCTGTCTCCGGGGAACCACTCCCCCCACTTTGAGGGCCAAAGTCCCCAGGGAACAGTCTGGAGGCTCCTTTTATGTGACTGTAAAGTAATCCAGGACCTGGCAGGGTTGAGGTTGGGTGGCTGTGACGCGCAGGGCGGCATTCGTGTGGTCAATGATTACCTTTTATACTTGGCCATAAAGGCAACTGCCTGGCCTACGAACAGTGTCATTCTATACAATGAATGTCTCAGGAGGGTGTTGTGGGCATGGTCACAAACACACACACACACACACACACACACACACACACACACACACACACACTCCTATCAAGAATTTAGCCTACCTCTGCTGAAGTCTCTAGGACATCCTTGCAAGGCACTCCTGCCTCCCCAGGTGGTCTCTGGACCAGATGCCAAGGGTTATAGGTAAGGTCCAGTGAGTGTGAAATGCAACAGAATTCTGCCCGGGGTCAGGATCCTGTCCTGGGTAGATCACTTGGCTCAGGGGCTAAGTCTCAGAGGAGTAAGGGTCTCACTCAACACAGTTCAAAGTCCACTTAACCTGCGGGTGGTGAGGCTGAGATCTGATGTGTAGGGACTCACCCTAGGATCGAGGCTGGAGACCATGGCTGAGCAAGGAGGACTCAGGTATTCAGTGGGCTAACAGACTCAGGGGCTACTCCCCCAAGGGACCAAACAGGAATCTGAGGGGACAGTACCTCATTCAGGGCCATCTCCTTCCTACCTCACCTGCCCTCAGGCACAGACACCTGACCCCAGGAGAGTAGTGGCCGTCAGGGGGTCAGGGCTGGAGATAGTCAGATTAATGTTTTCCCTCTCCTTGATAAACCCAGAACCTTTGTCCCAGTGAGTGGCGGTGGAGTAAACACCGAGGATAGTTTGTAAGTCTCTGGTAAGTCTCTGGCTGAGGGCACAGCTGTGGGATGCCGGAGGCTGGGTCCCAGTCAGCTCAGCCTAGGCCCTGCAGTTCTCCAGTGGGCCAGACAAGAAAGAGTGTTGTGATCCTCTCCAGGAGCGATCGCAGCCCAGCGAGGAACCAGCAGAGAAAGGCCTCTCTCTGGCAGGGAGCCGCATCTGGGGAGAGAGATTCATTCACCGTAGTCATAAATGCTCTGTAGACTTGGAGTTGCTTTGAGCCCTGGCCAGGCCCTCCAATCAACCTTTGGTTCTGATAAAGATAAGAGGCCCAAGGTGATAACACACGGACCAGAATCTGTCACCAGGAGCTAATTAGGGCACTGGGTGCTGAGCCTGGCCACACCCGCTACACCTGACAGGATTTCTCAGGGGAGGGCAGGACCAGTCTCCCTGCCCTGTACCTCAGCCTTACGGCCTTTTTGGTCCCTTTTTTCTTTGCAGCCCTTATTCTTGGCCATTCCCCTCCCCACTGCTGACACAACAACACACAATAAAACATACCCCAGTCCCCGACTTCTGACCTCATCAATCACATTGTGTAGCACATTGTGTAGAGCCCCGGGTGGGAGCCAGGAGGCCCTGCCCTAGCTTCTCTCTGCACAACCTTGAGCCAGTCCCCTCTCCCTCACTCTGGACATTGGTGTGGTGAGGGGACAGGCTTTCAGTCATCCTCTGCCGGATTCTGATGGGGTCTAAAGTCCACTCCTTACGCTGGGAAACACTACAGTGTGTGACGCACGAAACCTATTACTGGGGCCACCCAGGAACTTAGGGATGAGCGTGTGACACTTGACAGAATCCCCAAGCCACGTCTCTTGGGAAGAGGGGAGTCAGGAGGAAGCTCTGTTGTCCCCAGGGCTCCCAGAATGCTCCCTTGTCTGTTGCCTACTCTCGGCTGCTATTTTTAACTCCATGCCCATTAAATAACGTGCTGCTGGAGCCGGATCCCAGTTGGCTCGTCTGCTGTTCCTCCTTTGTGTGCCTCCTCTGTCCCTCATACATACAAACATGCCTAAATCCTCTAGGTGACCAGGTGCTGGGCCCGGCTGAATCCACTTGGAGCCAGGGAGGACTTGGAAGGGGCTGTTTCTAGCTCCTCCCAGACTGAGCCCAGAATGGGTTCCCCTACGTAATTTGCAGGGTCCAAGGCCAGAGCAAGGCAAGACAGGGACATGTGGCTGGGTCGTGCGTGGGTGGAGAGACGACTGAGGATAGACATGTGGGAAAGAGGCAGTAAAGAAAGAAGGCCTCTCCGTTCTTTCCACTGTCTACTTCTCCAAACAGCAGCTACTTGTGGGTCCAGCTTGCTAGCTCAGTGCTGGGTCTAAGGTGACCGATGACTCAGGCTGGGTCCAGTCCCAGCTGTCACAGAGTTTGTGCCATAGAAAGAAAGGCAAAAGTCAGTCTCAAGCCGGGCGGTGGTGGCGCAGGCCTTTAATCCTAGCACTTGGGAGGCAGAGCCAGGTGGATCTCTGTGAGTTCAAGGCCAGCCTGGTCTACAGAGCGAGTTCCAGGACCGGCACCAAACACAGAGAAACCCTGTCTCGAAAAAACAAAAACAAAAACAAAAAAAACCCAACAAGACAAAACAAAAGTCAGTCTCTGAGGATGGAGTACACAGAAATACCTCAGAGGACAGTGGTTGTAAGAGAAAAGGTTCTGCCTGCCTGGAGTGTGTGTGTTGGGGGGGGGGGGCGTGTTGGAAGGGGAAGTCCATGGGAAGGAATGTGGCCCTGGGAGAGTAGCAGATGGTAGATCAAGTCCGTTTCCATCCAAACAACGGTGTAATTGGTGTACTTTCTTCACAGGCCTTGTGAGCAGCAGACACATCAGTGTGTTTAGAGCTCAGGGCACAAGCTCAGGTGCCTCTGTGTGGACAGCTGATGTTGTGGTGGTGAGGAAGTAGGCGTGGGCTGTCTGGGGCAGAGCAAACAGCATGGAGAAAACAACTCAAAGGCAGACGGGGTGGCCACCCTGGAAACAGCGCGAGCCGCTGTGCACTGTGGCGGGAGTAGACTACTCAAGGTGTATGGAGCTGTGTGGAGCGGCAGTGCATCATGGTGGTGGGGCGGAGTCGGGGTCCCCATGGCTGAGGGACCTGGAGACTGACTGCTAGGTCCTGTCTAGACTACAGAGCTGAGGGAAGGTCCAAGACTGTGAGAGACTTGCATGGCCTTTCTTTTATTATGTTGTTTGTTTGCACGTGTGTGTGGATGCATATGTGTCACGACAAGCACACAGAAGTCAGCGGACAGCTTTTGTGAGTCCCTTATGTTCTACGACATGGGGCTTGGAGATCACATTCAGCTTGTCAGGCTTGGTGGTGAACACCTTTACCCCTGGAGTCATCTTACCAGCCTAGACGCTCTTTCTACAGGGCTTGGGTAGGTGGGAGGGACCCCTGAGGGGTGAAGAGGAGTGTGGGAGTGTGTGTGTGTGTGTGTGTGTGTGTGTGTGTGTGTGTGTGATCAGCACATGAGTAGAATTACTGTTTGTTCCAGGGAAGGGGTCCACAGCTCCACCTCTCAGCCATTGGTTCTCAGCATGGAAGGGCATGGTTCTCTGTGGGTGACCCAGAAGGCTAGATCCTACACACCCTGTTCTCCTTCCTAGCTGCCTGAGCCCCATGCCAGGACATTTCATGTTGTCAGAACACAGCTGGGTGTGAGCTTGTGAGAGTGTGTGTGGGTGCACACATCCCAGAGTGGGTGTGGAGGTCAGAGGACAGCTTGAGGGAGTCAGCTCTCTCCTTCCAGCTTGTGGGTCCCAGGGATCCAACTCAGGTCCTCAGGCTTGGCAGCAAGCCTCTGTTACCTGTTAAACTCTCTCACCAGCCCATACATAGTGTTACTAGTTTGGATTGTTCAAGGCCGGGTCAGTTCCCTGTCCTCAGACCCTACACTGCTCCTTCTTCCCAGAGCTCACCAGAACTTGAGCACAGGAGTAGTTGCCAGGTCTGAGTTAAGCAGAGCAAGGGGGAGGGGCTGTCAGGGCCTGGCCAAGGAAGAGCCCTGGAACTATCCTACTGAGTCCAGGCGTCCCTTCCTCTTCAGGCCGAGCCCTGAAGAGGAAGATCTATGGGGGGTTTGTAGAGCATCCCTCTGCCTGGCCGACATCTCAGACAGGTCTGGGGCTTGCTGGCCAGCCAGCCCTGCCAAAGAGCAAGCCCCAGGGTCAGGAAGACCTCCCTCAAAAATAAGGTGGAGATATGTCTTAGGGTGACTATTGCTGTGCCGAAACACCGTGACCAAAGCAAGTTGGGGAGGAAAAGGTTTGTTTGGCTTACACTTCCGCATCACTGTTCATCACTGAAGGAAGTCAGGACAGGAACTCAAACAGGGCGGGAACCTGGAGGCAGGAGCTGATACAGAGGCCAAGGAGGGGTGCTGCTGACTGGCTTGCTCAACCTGTTTATAGAACCCAGGACCACCGGCCCAGGCATGACACCGTCCACCCGGGCTGGGCCCTCCCCACCAATCACTAATTAAGAAAATGCCTTCCAGGCTTGCCTGCAGCAGCATCTTGTGGAGGCCTTTTCTCAGTTGAGCTCCTTCTTACAGTTGACTCCAGCTTGGGTCAGGTGACATAAACTAGCCAGGACAAGATCCATAGAAGGAAACACCCAGAGTTGACCTCTACGTGGGTACACATAGGTGAGCACACTCACACATATACCCCACCCTACATACATATACTGTAGACACGTATATAAAAACATATCACACAAACATATACATTCCACCCTAACACACATAACCACATACATATACACACATCCACAAATATATACTATATATCATATACACAACACACACATACATATATACACATCACACACATATATACTACACATCACACATACACATAAACTCTACTCTAACACACATATATTACACACATACATATACACACATCACACACATATACTACACAACACACATAGTGCACACATACACCCTTACCCCACATACATCACACACACATAGACCATACACAGACCACACACTCACTGTATACACACATATGACACACATATACTATATAACACACACTTCACACACCACACATACACTATACATACATATACAACAACACACATATACATACCACACACACTACACACATATCCACCACATGTACACACCTCACACACACACATACCGCACAAACTGGGACATGACAGGTAGATGTACATGCCTGTAATCTCCACACTCGGGGGGCAGGTTCGTGTCAGTCCAGACTAGACAACACAGTGAAGCCTTGTCTCAGAAGGAGGAGGAGGGAGGGGAGGGAAAGGAGGGAGGGAAAAAGAGATGGTGTGGTATAAGAGTTGAAAGTGGAAATGCAGCCTGGGCTTGAAACCTGACTACCCACCGAGTGACTTAGTTCATCTGTCTCTGGGTCTCAGTTTCCAGAACTGTAAAACAGGCACAGGAACACTGTTTCCCTCATAGCGTCATTACAATAATTGAATGGAACCAGATTGTTTAGGAAAGGGCTTCTCTACACCAAATACCATGCAAGTGTGTTGGTCCTTTGGAGCAAATGAAACTACCTGCCATCCAGTTATTCCCAGGCCCCGGCTGGTACACAGCTCTGGCAGAGGGCGTGGTAAGGTGACCATTGTCAGCATATTCAAAGTCCCCTGCTGAGCTGGCAGAGGGCCTGCCCTGGCCCTAACTAACTGTGCTTCCCTGAGGTGTGGTGGGTGGGAGAGCAGGAGACCGGGGAGCCCCCAACATTGGCTGAAGTCCCCGCTCACACCCCACAGCCCTCGCCATTGCTGTTGGGTGTCGGCCATGCTCATGGCTATAGTACATACACTACACACATACATATACACACATCACACACATATATACTACACAACACACACATACATATGCACACATCACACACATATACACTACACAACACACACATGCATATACACACATCACACACATATACACTACACAACACACACATACATATACACACATCACACACATATATACTACACAACACACACATGCATAAACACACATCACACACATATATACTACACAACACACACATACATATACACACATCACACACATATACTACACAACACACACATACATGTATACACATCACATACACATATACTACACAACACACACATACATGTATACACATCACATACACTACACAACACACACATACATATACACACATCACACACATATACTACACAACACACACATACATGTATACACATCACATACACATATACTACACAATACACGCACAATATAACATATACCCTACCCCACATACATCACACACATAGACCATACACAGACCATACACTCACTATATATACACATGTGACACACATATACTATATAACACACGCTTCACACACCACACATACAACACGTGTACAGGTTTGTGTGGACTTCCTGCTCGGACTAGAACCGGAGCCTCTGGTCCATGCCGACTTCTCAGACTGGTTCTTGCCCAGCTCCTGTCTCTAATGTTTTCATCTAGCCAACCAACATTTCTGGAGGCCCAGTTGTGTGTCACAGATAAACCCGAGGGGCATTACCTCTATCTATCTTAGTGTTCCCTTGCTTTGACAGATGCGTGAAAAAAAAAAATTGTGTCAGGGAGGAAGGATTTATTTCATGGTCTCATGGTCTCAGAGATCTCAGTCCGTCATGGTGGGGAGGGCTCAGCAGAACAGAGATGTTCACCTCATGCTGGCCAGGAGGCATGTGGGCAGAGCAGTCAAGTTGACTCAGTGAGTAAAGCATTTGCCATGCAATTCTGACACTGAGCTCTGGTCCTCAGAACCCACATAAAGCCAGATGTAGCCGCGCAGGGGTCTGTAATCCAAGCGGGCCTCTGTGGAGAGAAGGCACCAGCTAGCCAGGCGTATACAGGGGGAAGGTGAGGGTGGACACCTGGGGCTGTCCTCTAGACTTCTACACACATGCTATGGTGTGCATGTGCGTGTACTCACACATGCACGTATACCCACCTCTATCACACAAACACCAAACACTCTGCCGGTTAGCTTTGTTTTGTTTGCCAACTTGACACAAGCTGGAGTCATCACGGAAGAGGGAACCTCAATGGAGGAAATGACTCTGTCCCACTGGCCTGTAGGGCAAGTCTGTGGGGAATTTTCTTTTTTTCTTTTTTCTTTTTTCTTTTCTTTTTTTTTTTTTTTTTGAGCTGAGGATCGAACCCAGAGCCTTGCACTTGCTAGGCAAGCGCTCTACCACTGAGCTAAATCCCCAACCCAGAAATTTTCTTGATTAATGGTTGACGCAGGAGGGGCTGCACTACCCCGATGCAGGTGGTCCTGGGTTTTGTGTGAAAAAGCAAGCTGAGGGAGCCATAGAGAACAAGCCAGTGAGCAGCACTCCTCCATGGTCTCTGCATCAGCTCCTGTCTCCAGGTTCCTGTCCTGCTTCAGTTCCTGCCTTGGTTTCCCTTAATGATGGACTGTGAGTGGGATGTTTGCGTTGCTTCTGGTCAGACAAGTGGCAGCCTGCTGGCTACCTCCCACTTCATCACCGGCCTCCTCAGGCACACCACTCTCAAGTCATCCAATGCAAGATGGGGTCAGGGCCTGACCTGATGACGGGTCCCCTTGTCATGGGACACCGTCCTCATTCCTGATGCTCAGTCCTTACCCTTCCTCCCCTTTGTGGGTGTCATGAGGCCCCGGCACAGATATGGCCGCTTTGCCAGCCCTGAACTTAAACACAACAGAACAGAACGGAACAGAACGGAAAACCCTGATCCACCAAGGACTTCAGCAACGCCTCCACTCCCTTCCCAGTAGGTTCTGTGGTCTTTCACATCTGCAGTTCTTCTCTTCTGAAGCGTCTTCCTGGCCACCACTCCCTTCCCCCCATGAGCCATGAGCTCAGGTATCCCTAGGTCCCCACTGATAGTAAAAACAACTCTGGTTGGTGGCGCTGGTTACCGGCGGAAAAGTCAAGGGCCATGGTAGAAACCCAGTAGTACCTTTTAGAGCTTTATTAGGGGGGAAAGGGAAGGGAGCCAGGCATAGAGGGAGGGAACAGAGTAGAGAGGAAACAGAGAGAGTGTCTGGCCTTTTTAAGGTGGGTACATAGTCGCCTGTGCCCGCTGATGATGTAAGATGCCAGACCCGGAGGAGTAAGGGCAGGATCCTAACACCCACCTGTTGCAATCATGTGCAAGCTATAAGAAAGCTGACTGGGGTGGCCTGTGACTTAGGCACAGTCTGATGACTCCCTGACCTATCATTCCAGCACAGTGCTTCTGGCTAGGGAGGTTTTCCCATAAAAAATGGGGGGTCCCCTCTCACCTCTCACAAGGCTCAAAGCTGCTGCTCCCCACAATCCTCCTGCTTTCTGGGTCTACCTCCCTCCCCTCAAGCTGTTTGCATTCTGGGTGGGAGGGGCAGCCCAGATCTGCCCTAGCTAGGGCTTTGTACAGTTCTGAGCACTGTGTGGAGATGCAGAACACAGATTGTGTGCTAGGGATGCAGCCTTCAGATTCTAATGAAATGTTTTGTCTTGAGTTGCACCTTGTGCTTACTGCATGAACCCAAGTGTTGGTGAGACCCTGCATCACAGGGCAGTGCTGGACATGCAATACAGGGGGAGTAGGGACTCCTGAGCACTCTCTGTTGTTTCAAAAGACTTATTTTTATTTGTGCATATGCATGATTGTCTGTGTGTGGGTATGTGCACATGAATGCAGGTACCCATGGAGGCCCTTTCTTTCTTTTCTCCCTTCCTTCCTTCCTTCCTTCCTTCCTTCCTTCCTTCCTTCCTTCCTTCCTTCCTTCCCTCCCTCCCTCCCTCCCTCCCTCCCTCCCTCCCTCCCTCCCTCCCTCCTCTCTCTCTCTCTCTCTCTCTCTCTCTCTCTCTCTCTCTCTCTCTCTCTCTCTCTCTTTCTTTCAGACAGGGTCTCCTGTGGTCTAGGGCTGGCCCAGAAGTCAATGTAACTGAGGATGACCTTGACTTGGGATCCATCTGCCTTCACCTCTCAAGTTCTGGGGTTACAATTGTGTGCCAACATGCTCCCATGTCTTAGGAGCCACTTCATAGGGAATGAGGACACATTTGGGGTCTAGGCAATTGCCATGGAAGTAAATGTCAGACATGGACAGACTTATATTTTTTTTTTTTAATGGACACACTTTTGGAGAGCTGACATTTTGCAAAATGCAGCAAATATTTTCGTGAACATATGAGATAATTTTTTGAAAACTATTATATTTATTTGGTGTGTGTGCATACGTTGGTGCCACAGTGGCATGTGGGGGTCAGAGGACAACTTTCAGGAGTTGGCTCTCCACATGGGTCCTGATGTGGGAACTCAAGTGTCAGGCTTTAGAGCAAACACCTTTACCCACTGAACCATCTTGCCAGCTTCCATGACATGATTTTAAAAATACCCATATACTGTTGTTGATGAAATGTATTTTGACTTTTGAGATGGGGTTTCACGTGTTCCAGGCTGGCGTCAGAGTCTCAACGTAGCCAAGGAAGACATTGAATTTCTCTACCTTTTGCCCCTACCTTCCAAGTTCTGGGATGACAGACATGTGCCACCCCACCTGGCTTTATACAGCCTAGCATTGAACCCAGGGCTCTGTGCCTGTTAGGCCAGCGCTCTACCAACTGAGCTATGGCCACAGCCCCTGGAGTTTAAATCAAAATGTGTTTTACTCACAGAGATTCTCTCACAAATTACTTCCACAGCTTCGAGAAGGCAGGCGTGACAGAGCACTCATTTTCTGTGCAGTCCACAGGCCAGGACACTATAGACAAGAAGACACAGCCAGCCGCAAAGGAAGCCAATAGGTTTGACCTCGAGAGGTTGACGTCCCAGGTCAGAGGGCTCAAGAGACATCGGGCTGTTTATGGGAGTTTGGATAAGGGGGCCTAACCGTCAACAGGGCCAGGCGCACGTCAGTGTCCGCTGGATCTGGCCCGGGTGTTTGTGCTGGGGAGGTTACGTGGCGGACACACCTGACCGACTCCCAGGCTGTGGCACTCTATTTTTAGAAGTGTCAGCCTATAGCCCTTGCCTCCACACCTGCTCAGGTGCCCAGCTGCTGGAGAGGCCCCAGCAAAGCCTCCCTGTGGAGGGAACCAATGCTGCTGCCTCCTACCGCGCAAGCAGGCTCGCCCTGCAGGCAGAGTAACCTCCAGGCCTAGCTCACCAGGGTGGGCTGGAATGGCTCTGCTGCTCTGCTGATCCAACAGGAAATCCTTACTCCCCGCCCTTAGGCTCACATCTGCAGGTCAATCTCCTATATCCCAGGCTTGGGTGCCCTGAAGGAGGTCCAGAGCTCTGGAGCCTTCCAGGCCTCGGCCTGTGTGCCATGCCTCATGCCTGTGAACCCTTACAAACAGCCCTTAAGGCCAGCGCTGAGACTCCACTTCCTGATCCAGATGGCCCCAAGGAGCACAGCACAGAGGAGATCCAGCCTGTCCCAGAGTCCCTAGTCACTTGGGTCCTTAGACTTTGCTGGTCTCTGGATGGATGCTTGGTAGAACTGAGCTCTTTCTCAGAAGCCCCTCCCTGGAGAGTGACAGACACATTTAGAAGACAGGCAGCAGCGTAAAGTGGAGGGTCGGGGATCCAGCTACAATTGTATCTTTTGGATCCTCCTCTACTGAAGAACGGTCTATGGCTCTTGAAAGAAAGGCAAGCTTGAAGCTCTCTCTGGTGGTGTGCTGGCTAGTTTTATGTCAACTGGACACAAGCTAGAGTCACCAAGAGTGGCGGGAATCCTAACTGAGAAAATGCCTCCATTAGATCTGGCTGTAGGTTAGCTGGGCGGTGGTGGCACACTCCTTTAATCCCAGCACTCTGGAGGCAGAGCCAGGCGTATATCTGTGAGTTTGAGGCCAGCCTGGTCTACAGAGTGAATTCCAGGACAGCCAGGGATACACAGAGAAACCCTGTGTGGAAAAACCAAAAAGAAAAAAAAAAATCTGGCTATAGGCAAGCCTGTAGGTCATTTTTCTTCTTCTTCTTCTTTTTTTTAAATTTATTTTTATTTTATGTGCATTGGTGTTTTGTCTGTATGCAACTGTCGGATTCTCTGGAAGTGGAGTTACAGGCGGTTGTGAGCTGCCATGTAGGTGCTGGGAATTGAACGTAGGTCCTTTGGGACAGCAGTCAGTGCTCTTAACCACTGAGCCATCTCTCCAGCCCAGGGCATTTTCTTAATTAGTGATTGATGGGGGAGGTCAGCCCATTGTGGGTAGGACCACTCCTGGGCTGGTGGTCCTGGGTTCTATAAGAAAGCAGTCTGAGCAAGCCATGATGAGCAAGCCAGTAAGCAGCACTCCTCCATGGCCTCGGCATCAGCTCCTGCCTCCAGGATCCTGCACTGTTAGAGTTCCTGCCCTTACTGCTTTTGATGATGAACTGTTATATGATACCGTGAGTGAAATAAACCCTTGCCGCCCCAAGTTACTTTTGGACATGGTGTTTTATCCCAGCAATAGTGACCCTAACTAAGACAGGTGGGTGACATGAATCCTTTCTTGTGGGGCTCCATCCCCCACTCTCTCAGCCAGGCTAGGACACACTCCTGCTGTGTCTCAGGCTCTGTTCAGGCCACTTTCCCTCTTTGAAACTTGAGAAGCAAGGTCAGGGCAGTTAGAGCTGGAGTCCAGAGCATGCATGCCTCTGCGTTCTGCATCATCTGCTTGGTGGGGTTTTGTTTGTTTGTTTGTTTGTGGTTTTTTTTAATGCTCTTTATAAAAATGGAGAAACCGAGCTGGTAGAAGTGAGACAATTGGTCCAGAGCATGCAACTAGAACTGAGCACGGGTGGGATTCAGGCTGGTCCCACCTGAATCCACCCTGCCATGCAACGGGACTGCGGAGATATCGACTGTGTATAACTTTGGGCTAAGGACTAGGTCAGAGGCAAGCTTTCGAGAGGAGGCTAACATACATGCGTGCACACACATGTGGGTGCACATACACGAGCAAGGTTCTGATGCCCTCACCCAGTAGGAGGGTGATGGGACACTCCTCTGGGCTGGGGAGTGGGGAGAGAAGGCAGATGGAGAGGAGGTACAGGTACCTGAAATTCTCATGGCCCCCAGTCCTGAGCCCTTAGAGTTCTGCTGCTCCCTCACCTGACCCCTTCCAACAATGAGCTCCATTTCCTTTTTAAATGCCGAGAGCAGGAGGGGGGGGGAATCTGCTTAACAGTGTCCTGGGGGACAGTTTGGCCCCTTCCTCTCTATCTCTGGCTCCACCTCCTTCACGCTACCCCATGGCACCATCACATGAACCCCAACTTACTCTGTACTGATTCCTCACATCCTAAGGATCACCATGCTGCTTCCCCAGAAAAGCAGGCTGCTCTGTGGCTGAAAGACACAGGTGGTCAGGGCCCTGGCCCTGCGGAAGGAACCCAGGGCTTCCCGCATGCTGGGCCCTCACCTAACTCTTTTCTCTTAGGAGGAAACTGAGATGCAGTGACGTCATAGGACACATCCAAGACCTCACTGATGCTCAAGACTCAAGTCTAGGAACAGAGAACTGGTCTGTTGGCCTAAAGTCATCTCAAGCCCAGACTAGAAAGAAGCAAAGGTTGGGGCATTAGGAACCACAGAGGAAAGTCAGGAAGAGCCCATGGTGTTACGGGTGGGGAGGTTCCCAATGTGACTTTGCTCTCCCTGACCTTTGAAGAGGAAGGAACAGTGTTTTGTAAGTGCACCGCATGCCTCATGTTAGGAAGCATTATTTACATGACTGTGTATGGCGTTGGCGTTGGGCAGCAGACAGCCTGCCCAGCTGTCCATGACAGTCTAGAGAGTTATTTGTTGTTGAGTTGGAGGGGAGGTTGTCTTCTCCTGGGGAGAAGACAGGAGTGACTAACACTTTGGTCTGGGATTAATTGGTGACTGAGTCCATCTATTC